>NC_041391.1:413752816-413761173 GCF_002162155.2 Triticum dicoccoides | reverse complement strand
AGGGGGAAACCCTTTTTTGTAAGTGAGTCCTGCACTTCGATGACACTTACGCAATATTTTTCTCCTCGATGGCACGTGAATAGTGCACATAGTCAACGACGGAGCACGGGATGGTAACAATGACATGGTCAGCCCTTTTTTGGAGAGAGTACGTACTACTAGTAAATAACTTTGATGTGTCCTGTCAACTCGCAGAACGATGAGAAGATTGATTACGCCTTCTCCCTCGCCAACGCGTGCGCGGTGGCTCGCAACATGAGGAGAAACTTTTGCTTACAAGCGGTGGACGTGCAGCAGTTCATTTCGTGTCAGACTGCCAGAAGCACTACTGTACAACCATCGACTTCTGGAAGATGCGAAGTGACAAGCGCAAGGTCACCAACTAACCTTAGGCTAGGCATAGTGGGAGTAACATAAGTAGGGGTTCCTCCTTTTTTTTATTCTAGAAACAACCACACGCAAATATCAAGGTGCTGGTTACGTAGAACAAATTTCCTACAGTCCGTGCTCAGCCCTCCTCTATCTCTCTTCTGAGCCAGCCAGCGGACGCGTGGAGCCCATCGTCTGTTTGCTCACATGCGGACCCACATGTCAGCGAAAACACAAGTGGACCCACTGAACCTACACATCTTTCACCTTGACGTGTTGGTGATGAAAAACAAATCCAAGAAAGATCTTCGGTGGCCGCTTTTGGAGTTACTCAAGAGTAGTAAGATTCTATTTACACTTTGACCCAAGATGCACATCTTGTGGCTTCAACTACCACTCTATTTTCTTTCATGAAACGACCTGGATGCTGGATGTCCCACATGTCGGCAAAAGGTGGAAGAACCCGACCAAATCTTCGGTTGTGCTCCAAGATTCTACTAGTTGTGCTAACTTAAAAATTTTATTGTGTACTCCCTCCGTTCCAAAATACTACTTGACTTCCATTTGTCCAAAAATGGATGTACATATATACTAAAACATGTCTAGATACATATATATGTTGACAAATAGAAGGCATGTATTGTGCAACAAAGGGGGTAGAATGGATGCAAGTTTTTGTATTGGGAAGAAGAGTACATCCATATATTGATAGAGCGTTGGAGTTGGCCTTACAAGTGGGACCGCAGTTGAGGAAACCCACTGTCGGCAAAACCCCACCTCGCCCGCGGCGCAATGGCTGAGTTAGAGAAACGATGAGGTTGAGGAGACTGCTCTAGCACGGACTCCAAGAAATATGGTGTCAGATGGAAGTCGTGCTGGTGGTGTGTGCCGTACTCCTGGACGTGAATGCTTGTTATGGCCCATGCCACCCTACTACTCCTACTACTTACTATATAGTGCTAGTATCGAGGATTCGAGGTGCTGGTTACATACAATATGGCTACAGTAAAAACACCCACACGACGCACGAAGCATGTGAAGCTAGTACGAATAGTGTACTACCATTGTTGATTGGCCTCATCCGATAACCTGTTGCAATGCACGTACAATTATGTATTCGGAAAATATTTTTTTGCCTCGTCGCACCACTCACTCACAGAAGCAACTCGAAAGCCATTCATAAATTTAGTAAGTTTATCACAGGCATATAATTTTATTACATACAACAGGTCATCAACCCACATCGACAACGAGGATACATTATAAATACTAAAGTTTTCACCACACAACAAATAACAAGCAATGAAATGAACTTCAACTCAACCATTCCTCGGCATTTGAAACGCTTGCTTTGAACTACAAGTGATTCTCTGGGACGGGCCTTCTATTGTCGATCTCGACACCAACGCAAGACTGATCATCCAGGCTGAAGCGGCCTACTATATCAGTAACAGGGTAGGGAACCACCCTAATGTCCGAGGTGTAGACACAGTTGCTTCTCATAAATGGTACTAGTAACGTTGTGTCAACAGCAGTTGGATCGCCTTTCACCATCATCGGATAGTTTTGTGCAAGGAAGAGCGAGTTTTCTCCAAGACTATCAATTCTGTACCAGGGACAAGGTGTTGGCGCTACCACACTACTATCCATCCCGAATACCATGCAACGGGTGTTGGAATAGGTCCGGAGAGTGCGACCATGGGAGACAACACGTGCTCCCTCAGCAGTAACATCATCAGTGGGCTGTATACACACAAGAAGAGGTGATCCATCGGAATTAGTTGCCAGGCGCCACTGGGTTCAAGCTCGTGATCATCACCATTGCCATCTACCCCTTGGTTATAAAAATTATCAAGTATAGGTGGTGGAATGTTCACAGGACCTTGGAAACACAAGAAGAAGGTTAATTGGTAAAGGGAAACTTGCTAACCCGCATGCATGTGGATGGAACAATTATAATTATGGTGGAAGACAAACGTACCAAAACTACGAGGATCCCATGCAAAAACAGTGCCATGAGTGGTGGAAGCAAACACAAGACCCTCGTATTGAATTGCATCACAGTACTCATCCATCTACAGAAACTGATTTTTGAGCAATATCCGTCGAGTCAAACCAGCAAGGACGACAACAAACTTGTCGAAGATAGCAACAACTTCATAGTTGTTGTAATTCCAAGAGCGGTTGGGAACTCAATAAATTGCTATCTTCAGTAGAAGACAGTCACCATGATTGTATTTGAACGTGCGTACAATACCGGTGTGTTCAACCTCTGGGCAGTCTACTGAGATTTTTGGAAGTGGAACCCGGTCACGAGTCTACACATTCACAAGTTCCCACTCACAGTTGGACCCAATGTAAACAACCCAATCTCCATTTGCGCCTGCCCAAGCCTTGCCCTTAAGTGATGGCATCTTAACATCATACGTATCATTATCAAGTGGCATCAACTTGCACAAGGCGAGGCCTCCGTCGTCCCCGTGCCATTAGTCATCAAGGTCACGGCGAAGAAGATAGGGGAGATCAAACCGCTCCTTGACTCTTGGGTTCCTTGTAATGATGTTATTAGTTTAGTCGAGAATGGGCTTGAACGAACCTGCCATGCTAGCCGAGGTGATGACGTTGCACCGATCAATGAGTTCCTCCACCACGTCATCTTTCAGATCGGGGCAAGAATAACGGGGTCGTTTCTGTCCTGTTCCCTCCATGGAGAAGACGATCGAGCAATGGCAGAAGAAAGGGTGAAGGGCTGAAGGAGACTGGAGGAGGGAGAGGAAGAGTGTGCGACAGCAGTTCCAAATCTGGAGGGAAAGGCGAAGAGTCGGTGGACGGTTGCCAGTTTTCCACGGTTCATGAAGAGGCACCCCGGCCTACACGTCCGTTCGGAAATACTCCTACTACTCGCCGTCGTCTCACTGATATGTTGTAACGGGACCACATGTCAACGAAACATGGTGTGTAATTTCTCGTGCAAAATGCGATCTGGCCGTGTTGGCCCGAGGTGCCGCATTAGTTTTTTTTTGAAAGTTTGCCGCATTAGTTATCGACCTTTATTTTTTTAACATGCAATCTGAATGGATAGCTCCTGTGGTCATCACACGTGAGCAGATATAGTGATGGTTGATTTGCCTGAGCAACTTATTACTGTGGGAATATGGGAGTACTAGCGGATTCAAGGAACAGAGAAATGATGGTTGCTTCGTCCGAGCAACTTACTGTGGCGAAGGTGGGGCTCTGTGATTTGACTGCCCACTAGTCATTACTACTGTGGTGCAACGACTGGGGTGAATCTTTCCCTGAAGTTGTGTTGTGCACTCAATATTGCTGCATGGCAGGTGGAGCCGGATGAAGGATGTCCAACATGTACGGCAAAACGAAGTTTAATTGTTTCTGGCATTGCTATCAATCCTTCAGGATTTGTTTATATGTACGCATAATTTTGATGACATTGTACTGTGATGCTATGAAGGTTTCAACTTTGGTTCCCGGAGGAAAAAAAGGTTTCAACTTAGGATTCATGTGTCTTGCCTTGAGATTATCTCGTTACAACATTCCATCAAATACAAATGAAACTACCATGGCTAATGCATTTTCAATGGTTCATAGATCAGCGCCAATATTCACATCACAACTGAAGACAAAGTTGTGAGAAGGTGTACAAATAAAGAAAAAAAATATAATTGATCGATGTTGTTCGTAGGCATGGCTCCATTTCCTTGGCACAGTGTTCATTGCTTGGTAGCTAGTTTCACCCAGCTCTGTAGCCAAAAAGAGGTGTATGAAGGACACCACAATCCGATCATTTTGTGTGGCTCCACTAAAATCGAGCGGACCATCCCTGTTTGCAAAGATATGCAGTCAGTGTGATTACAATAATAGTGGAACTAAATGATGAAACATAACACACATAAATAGAAGCCGATCACCTCTACGATCTCTCTTTAGGACTAACTTCTTGTTGGAGAAGATTAGGCACGGAGTTGGATGAGGAGGATAGCAAAACCAATCTCCCTTTCCGTAGTCCCACAGAAATGTAAAAACGTTGCCCGTGTGACATTTTGGCGGAACTGCACAAAACACTTTTCAGAAAAGTGATTTGTGCAGTTCACCAAAAGGTCACAATAGCAACGAGGTGAAAATGGATAGCCCTGTTTGCAAAAGGAGGTCGAAAGGAAACAATTACTACCCAATAACATGAGTTGAAGACACATACCCCGACAAAAAAGAAGCATGTTCCATGTAAAAAGGGAAAGATAGCACATGGTGGTTTATCAAAAATGGTTTGAGGACGAGATTGCAAGATGGAAAGTACGCCGGCCGAGAGATGATTTAAGCAAACAACTAAAGAAGATCCACATGCCGCAACATGGGAAGATGGGCAGTGGAGCAAGGCCGGAGGAAGCTATACCTGAGGGTCGTCGGGATGTTACTAGTAGGGCGCCAGCGGCCGGGATCTTCCCATACTGCAGCAGTGAGCAAGTGGAGAAGGCCCTACCGCGCCGGAGCTTGGTCAGAGAGAACGGTGGGTACCGCAGATCGGGCCGAGCTACCTCAATGTCGTCGAACGGAGAGATGATGCACATCCTCCCTTTCCGCCGGCGGACTGGATGCGGCCGGATTACTAACCAACGCTGAGAGAGAGAGGCCATGGAGGCCTTGTGTGAGATGGTGTGACGAGAGACAAACCCATTTTCCATTTTCCCCACGGCAATCATTTTATATTCTAGGCGTGGTACCCGACCCTCCTTCGAGTGAACAACCGCTACGCGTGTCAAATTATCACGTGGGTTGCCTTTTCATACAGAAACGAACTCCACCATGTACCCGCGCGTGTGTGGCCGGGAACGAGACGTGAGTACTTGCGTCCTGCGTGCACTTCTTCTTTAGGTGCAGGTACGTACGTGGGTGGGTGTGAGAGAGATGGTTTGTGCGAAATAGAGGCAATGTGTTGATGATATCTCAATCAAAAAAACGTAACATATGCAATGTGTGTGAAATGGAGTCATGGACGTGATCATATCGATAGAATTGAAAACAGGGATGAAGTGTGTGGCTGCGTGATCGAGAAAGAGTGCCATCGAATTTTTGTTTGCCCACGTCAAAGATACAGGGCGGCTGGCCTACTGGAATTTGAGAGGGCAGAGGTGTAGTTCTTCTCCGTGGCATGGATACCTACCTATAACGTTCGACTATCGGTGTGTGTTGGGGGGGGGGGTAGAGACCGGTCGACTAGTATATGTGTGGGGAAGGAGAGAGACCTAGCTATGTATTGAGGGAGATTGATCGACATCCATGGATATGTGTAGCAGAGGAATAAGGTTGGAAAAAAGACAAAGGTAGTGCGTCAGAGGGTTGGTGGTGGAGTGGCGTCTCACAAATGGTGGGAGAGGCCTGCTAGACAAACGGAGGGTATGAGTGCAATATCAATAAGAGAGGGCGGGGGATGTCTGTCTGTCTATGCACATGCATGTGAGAGACGGGTCGAGAGGTATTCAAGGATGATGAGGGGAGAAGATATGGTTGTGGTAAGCATGCGTAACTACATAGGAAGATCAACCATCGTGTGTCCGTGAAAAGGAGAGACATAACTAGCGAGGTAAGTGTATCGATGCTTGGTGAAAATGAATTATAGTCGACCTGGCTATATGTAGGGAGATCAGTTCATATACACGCCTGCATGTGTTAGAAGCAAATAAGGTCCGGAGAGGCAGACAGGGGGAGGGGGTGTGGCTAGGAGGTGGTGCGAGAGGCCTACCATGTCGAGGGGGAGGAGTGTGCGAGCATGTGATAAACGAAAAGAGGGGCGGGAGTGTGCACCTGCGTGGAATCGTATCGGGCATATGTGGGGAGTATATATGTGTTTGTTGTAGGCACACTTGGCTAGAGAGGTATATCGACCGGTGTGTGCCAGAAAGAAGGAGTCGGTGGCCTACACACACCACTGGTGGATGACCTAAAGAGAAATAATGAACATGCACGATGGAGGCCGGGGATGCTAAGGGTGTGTGAGGGGGGTGGGCGTGTGCATGCACGATAGAAAGTTAGCTCTAGCTAGCTACAAATATAAGAGGATCGTGAAGGTGTAAAAGACGAACAAAGATCATAATTCATTATAAAAAAGTGGATACAGATACTTGAAGAAGATATCATAATGTAGAACATTCATTATAATTTGGGATAATGTGTCGCTTTTGCAACTCAGGTCTAAATACTTGTCATAATGTAGGGGGCGGGGCACTATACTTTGTGTGATAAACACGGTGTACGTATGGAACATGGTTTAGATTATGAATATATAGTTAGTACATCAAATGTACTATTATTTGGAATCAACATCAAGTGTATTCAAAAAATAGAATTCGAGTTCATGTAGTACACATAGTTCATATCTATCTCTATAGTAATCATGTGGTGTGTTATTAAAGTAATACACGAATGATGGTTGAAGTTGGCAACAATCATGATTGTAGATTCTTATTGAAATAGAGAAACAAAATCAAATTTAGTTCAAATTGCAGCGGTAGTATAGACATTTGGAATGCACTAAAATGTTGGTATGAGTAGGTTACATGCATTATACAGCAAGCTAAAAAAATTAATCGGACATAACATGGATTCATACTCCCTCCTTCCATCTATATAGGGCGTAATGAGATTTTTAAGACCGCCTTTGACTATTGACAAGGTTAATAGTACATGACATGCACAATGTGAAAAATATATCATTGAAAGAACCTTTCACAGACGAATTTAACGGTGTGCTTTGTGTAAGTTGCATGTCATATATCATTGCTCTAATATTTGGTCAAAGTTAGCATCGAAAAACACATTAGGCCCTATATAGATGGAAGGAGGGAGTAGCTTTGAATAGAATTTGTATAGTAAAACGGGGCAAGACTCTCTCTTTGTGTGGTGAGAATAGTTTTATTTTTTTTGTTTTCTTTTTGGTTGAGGGAAGTACGAATTGATTTGGTACGTACAATTACAATATTACTACATGTTAGGCTTGTCCCTAAAATTCAACCTGCGTCTTGTTATATCCAGAAGATTCAGATATTGTGCTCCCAAAACTGGCGCCTTCACAACCCGCGCCTTGCTATCCCGAAATTACAATGCGCCGAAAACTCCCTCCAGCTGCCAACTCTCGATACGAGAAATCCCTCTTCTAACCCTGAGCCGAAAGGGCCGCTAGTTCAAATCCGTGAGGGGTACTTTTTTAACACACCCTACATTTTGGACAAGCGCGTCCCTAAGTCATGCTTCACCCCTTCCCATCGTCCCCTTTTCGCCATTCGAAATTCCAGGCCACCATAACCTCTCCGCCCCAGCCGCGAAACCCACCCTCCTCTGTCCTCCATGTCACCGCTGCCCAGCCGGAGCCTGTTCCCCGACGACGTCGTCCACTGCAACAGCTCGACGTCCCTCGTCCACCTCCCCGGAGGAGGATCCGTCGTCCATCTCGTTGTCCCGTCGGTTCAGCCTCCCCGTCCTCCACCTCCATGGAGCTGCTCCGACTATCACCTCGTCTATCGCAGCAGCTCCATCCCCACAGCGCCGCCTTAACCTGCTCCACCGGAACCGCAGCATTCTCACCGACTCCTCGGACAAAGCCGAGGCCTACTCGTCGCCACCAAAGAGTTTGTACACTCATCGCATTGCACCTTCTCCTTAACTCGACCTCCCGGCGCCGACGGTGCTCCATCCCGCACCCCCATGGAGCGGCTACCTTGAAGCCGGCGGCGCGGGCAACATCTCCACGGCGGCTCTCCCCCAGTGCGAGGCCCCTTCGGTGGCGGCGGCCATACTAGTCGGATCTGCTGCTGCTGCTCCGGCTCTCGCTCGCTCGCTCGCGCTGCTGCTGTGGCTCCGGCTCTCGCTCGATCGCTCGCTTGCCCAGCTGCTGCTGCTGCTCTCCCCCTCTCCCGTGCTACTACTCTGCTCCGATTAAGCCAAACTTTAGTCGACTAAATCGACTTTTGGGTCAGTCG
>NC_041391.1:413741244-413752589 GCF_002162155.2 Triticum dicoccoides | reverse complement strand
CAGTCGATTTTTCAGGGGTTGGGGGGGGGGGCTCGCCGGAGTTAAGGAAGAACCACCCACAGCGGGGACGGGGGCTCACCGGAGAGGTACCCCACTATCTATCTTAGGGTTCAGGGTGGGGGCGGGGGACCTAGAGGGCTGGCCGGGGCGGCGGTGGCGAGTTGTTTCGGGGCGTCGAGGCGGCGCTGGGGCCATCGGTTCGGCCGGTGGTGGCTGGCGGCTCAGGGGGTGCAGGTTGAAGATGAACTGCAGGCCCTCCCTAAACTACATGTCAAGTGCCTCTCTGCTACCATTGCATTCAGTTTCGACAGTAGCATTTAGATTCCACAATAAATTTCAGTTTCGACAGTTAAGTTCAGAGTCAACAGTTTTTACCTCATCTGTTGTAGTCAGGTGGTTTTTGGTGATGTTAATTTTACATCCATTTTACATCATCTATTGGAGATGCTATTAGAATCCCACTTGAGATTGACGATGTCTGTCTTGTGCTGCTTCAGCCTTGACGTCTTACGGCTCATCGGAGCTGCTCCAACGACAGAACAATCCATCACAACACAGTAGTGCCCTGGACGCCGTCTACAGATTCCTTGGATCTTCCTCCACACCTCCGACAGCCACCTCTGCCTCAACTGCTTCAGCAACCAACCCAATGATGCTGAGGTCGACACGGCTATGAAAAAGAGGTTGTACACTTGTTGCATCACTTATTACTATACATTCACGTCGATCCATTAGGGCTATTTTGGTTCAACGGAAAAACATAGCAATAGGGAATTTTCCAATGGCACTCTACTATTCAATTATTCTTGCATTTTGTTGAAAGGAATGAAGCAAAACATCCACCTGGACCTACTTTTCAAAATCCTATGCATGAAACCAAGACCAAATGCATTAGTGCCAGAATAACATTCTAACTGTACACGCTTTCATATGGTTTCACATTATTTTGGCCATGTTTCTTTGCATTCCTCTGCTCTTCCAATTCATGTAAACCAAACACCCAAGTTGACAGAAATCCTGTGTTTACAAATGCTCTGTTTACCATGTGCATTTTCCTATCCTATTCCGATGTTTTTCCTATCCCTGCGTTTTAAGAATCACGCAAGCAAAATGAGCCCTTACAGAATTACTTTAGTTACAGGTACGTGTCGAATGGAACTTTGTGTGGTTTGTCCTGCTCCTGCCGCGACGTCGTCCACCTCACCTGAGCTGCTCCATCGACAAAAGCATCCACCAAACCAGACATCACGACTCCTGACCGTCTTTCACCGCCTCAGATCTCCTTCCCTGCCGCCGGCACCCACCGCAACGGCATCACCATCGTCGACTCAGCAGATGAACCTAAGGAGTACACGGGTCCACAAGAGAGGTCACACTCTTTTGTTTCTGCTTATGTTATGCATTCCTTAAACTTAGCTGCTACTTTATCATCTTGTTCAGCTCTTGGACTCCCAAGTCAGGTCCAAATTAATGTTCAAACTTGAGTTCTAAATTAGTTGTGGGGCACATATCGAGGCAGCAATGAATAGTATGTATGTCTAGTATCTGGTTCACCTAGGGTATGCCTATGTTGTTCATCTTGGGTGGGAAGCAAATAGTAAAGCAATCATCATCTGTCTTTTTATTAATTTAAAGCAATCATCAGCCTGCTATCATTATTTTTGGATCCATCCACTCGTTGTTACCATCATTCTAAATTTATGAATGCTCTCCTTACATAATCTCACCATATTTTTTCGTATGCATGTCAGATATTGTACACAGCCATGCTGAACATGTAGAGAAAAAGAGAAGAGTTTTGCGCGGCAATACAATGTCAAGAAGACATTGCTCCATGGTGGGTTCAATGGAAAACTCTCCCCACCCCTCTCCAGATTGTAATCCAGAGGAAGATATCTGTTCTGAGGCGGATTCAGACGCCGCTGACCACTCCTATTTACCCCCCAAGGTGTTTGCTCTACCTTGGCATGATGATGTTAGTCATATCATGCATATGTTGCCTTGTAGTGCCTACTTTTGACATCATATATGTCATCTTCTTAGTTTAGACATGTTCTGTAATGCCACCTGTTTAGTTTCTATATCATATATGGGAATTATGCAGTCTCATTTCTCTTAGCCAGCCATAATATATGTGAAATGTGCAATGCCATCCTGTTTAACCAGGCATCATATATTTGAATGATATCTTGCCCATCCTTTTCTTCATTACATTTCCATGTCTCGACAATGTTTGTACATTAAACTACTCTTCCTGTGAATCAGCCATTTGGGTGGGCGATGGAAAATCTGGAGTGAAAACAAGGCCTTCAGAGCAGACAGTGCTACCTGTCGAAGCAGATCTCTTGTTGGGTCCTGACAGCTCCTCAGAGATGGATTCAGATACAGATGACCAGTCCTATTCCCCAATTGAGGTGTATGCTCTAACGTGGCACGGTTATACTGCTCATATCATGCATATGGTGTCTTGCATTGCATAGTTTACACATCATATACACAATATTCAACACCATGTTCTTAGTTCAGACATCATATCGAATGCCCTCTGTTTAGCATATAAATCACATATGTGAATTAAATGATGTGATCCTGATTACTTAGATAACATGTAGGTGAATTATGTCATGCGATCGTGTTTAGTTATTCATCATATCTTTGAATTATGTTATGCTATGCTATCCAGTTTAGATAGACATCGTATATGTGAAATTATGTCATGCTATCCATTTTACTTAAACAATATACATGTCAACTATTTCATGCCCTCTTTTTTCCACACTATCTATTGCATCTGTCTCTCATACAATGTCTATACATTCAACTATGTTTCCTGTTTATCAGCCATTTGAATTGGAGCGGGTGATGCCAGTATATAGCAGGCTAAAAACACGATCTTCAAATAAAACAGTGCTACCTCTTAGTGGAGATAGCACCCCGGTTGTACATGCACAAGAACCAACCCTACCACACATAACCCAAACTCTCAGAGATTGTACCCTTACTGTGATGGATAGAGAACCAGCTTCACCCAATCTAACCCCAATCCCGGCCGATAGTAACCCAGCTCCTATTGACACAGCACCATCTCCACCACAGAGCTCCCAAAAAAGAGCAGTTAGTAAGGCAGCTCCAGTGCCCAAAGGGCCAGTACTATCATGGCGAACCCCAACTCCACTAGTTAGTACACCTATTCCTGTGGAGGAAGCACAACCAGCTAGTCGTAGTTTAGCATCTATCACATTTGATGTTGTTAAATCGTATGTGCGTATCTTCCCATCTTGGAAATATTATACTGAAGATGAAGGAAAATGCCAGTTGCAGGTGTTTGTCCAGGAGTTATGTGTAAGTAATGTTATTCATGGCAATTACTTAGCTTCGTCCCATACATCCTACCTCCATGATGGTTATAATACAACAAATTTTCCCATTTTTCTCTATAGAGAAGGACCGATTTGGAAACTCAGGATGGGCTAAACTATGCTAATACCTCTGCTATCTTCAAGAATGCTTGGTGGCAGTATCGGAATTACCTGAAGAAAACGTACTTCACCAGCAAAGAAACTCATCAAATTCCCTTACGTTCTCTTGAGACACATTTACCGGACGATGACTGGGAACGCCTTGTTCTGTACTGGTCCTGAAACAAAAATGTGGTAAGGTCTATGAGATCATTTTCTTTTTTTAAGTATTATATTCTTGCGTCTTACTTTACTCTGTTCATGTAGAACAAGTGCCTAAACCTGAAGTACAACTGTTCTAATTTAAGATTCCATTGCTATCATAGTTGAAAAAAGCGCTAGGCGTTAATTGTGCGTTTGGCCACCGTCTTGCGCTTTACTGACCAAAGCGCATGCTTATGCGTAGTTATGCATAGATTAAGCATAGTTATGCGCAATGCGTTTTGCGAACGCCTGGAGCCTAGGCGCGCTTAAGCGCTCGCTTAGGCGCACCTTTTTTAACTATGATTGCCTTGCTCTTGTATCACTGTATTTACTCATACAAACTTATTTTTAAATTGAGGATCCAATCGAAACTCCAATGGCACAACAGGTATGTTCACGCATGTTTCTTTAATAGGTTTGCTTTTATCAATAGCTCTTTTGATTTCAATTTCAATTGTGTATACAGTTGACTTTCATATCATGCACATTACTAGCATCACAAGAGAGCCAATAGTGTTGTTATACATGTAGAGCCGTGGTACCCATATGAAATCTTGTTGTGCTGTGTAGTTTCCCACGCTTTGTATTCTTTCACTTGTGCTTTGTCTTGAGCTGATATGATTTGAACTGTGTCTCTATTTTGATTTGGCAAGACAATGCAGTGACCATAGGACATAGATATATGTTTGTTTGATGCTTTTAATATGTACTAGTACTTGGCAATAGAAGACTTGGTAGTTCAATCCTGTCCACCTTACTAATGAACTGGTTCACCGAAATGAGTTTCATATACTAGTACATGCTAAACTTGTTATGTGTCTGCTTGTTTCTTCTTTTAGAATGCTGACAGAATATTGGGGAGGAGTGCCTTATTAAGCAATGGTAACGGAAGTAATGCAGATAAGGTTCGGGATAGTGACACATCCTTGTTGGTCTCCAACAAAGCTGATAAAACAGCTAAGGAAGACTATCTTGAAGACAGCGAGACAACCCCAAAGTCCTGTCTTGGTTTAGTGTTCGAGTTACTAGCCACTACCGCTTGCACAAGCTATTCAAACTCAATGTCTGAATCAGTTCGGTTTCTTGAGTCTCAACTACAAGCTGAAAGACATCGATCAACTGTGCTGCGACAAGAAGTGGAAGGATTGCGGAAGTACCTGGAGCATTCATATCCATACTTTCTGGTGCAACAGCAAGCGTTGGAGGATTTTAGCGCCAAACAGGACAAAGCTAATCAGCTTGCTAAGCTTATTTCCAGCATGGTGGATACCCAGGATAACGTTTCTTGAGCTCTTTTGAAGTTGTTTCAGTTATGCTCTTATTTTGCTGCCGCATTTATTTGCACTGGTGGCCAATTTTGACGGCGACTCTATGTAATATGCTGCTTTGTTCCCTATATTTGCACTGGTGGCGAACTTTGATGCCCAGTGGATGTAATATGTGTAATAGCGGTAATAGGCTAGAGTTAATTTCTTGCTTATTTATTTCCTTATTGTCTTGTTTAGTTGTTTTCTTGTAGTCACTGTGTCACATCCCTAGTTCAGGTATGCTCTCGGCTAGCTAGTCATGTGTTGCATCATATTTAAATTGCTTTTAAATTTGAAATGGGGATTGACTCAAACCCTAGCACCTAAGAGAAATCAAATAGGTTCAGCTAAAATAAATTCCAAAAACCCAAAATGGTCTTAGAAAAATGTTCATCATTTTTGGAAATGCTGGAAACAACAACTAGAGGTGATGCACATTTTTCCTAGCCATCTTGGATTTTACCTCAACACATATTGTATTTGATTGGGGCTCCAAAACATTGCTATAAATAATTTGACAGCTCCAAATATTCTGAGAAATGTTGAGGGACACCGGATTAATTCAGAGAGTGCCCAAAAATATTCTCAGAATTATATAAAAATGATTTAGTGCTAAACTAAATCAAAACAGAGCAAATAAATAGAAAACAGAAACTAAATTAAAAAGGGCAGAAACCTCACCTGGCCTCCCTGTAGCCTGGCCCAGCTCCTCCAGTAGGCCCAGCCCACCTGGCAGCCCAGCCACCTGGCCGGCCCACCGAGGGCAGGGGCGTCTTCTTCCTCCGGCAGAAGGCAGAGGAGAAGCTAGCCACGGCGCCGCGGCGTGCCACGCCGGCAGCTGCCTGCCTGGCTGTCCCCTCATCGCCCTGGACGTTTTCCGCGACGCCGCGAAACCCCCCGACTCCTCTCACTCTCCCTGTGCTCCTCCCCCCTCCTCTGTTTCTCTCTCCCGATCACACCGCGCGCTGCCGTCGCCGTCGTTCATTGCCGCCGTGTCCACCCCATCCCCCTCGCTCCCCCAACCGGCCCACGAGCTCCGCCGTCATCCGTTACGCCGTCCCCGCCGATCCACAAGATTGGAAGGCCCTTGGAGTGCCGCCATCGATGTCATCTTCATCCTCGGGTCCCGGCGATCGCCGCCGTGATTCCACCGCCGTCCAGACCTCCCCGAGCTTGCTGAGCCGCCCTACCGACTCCATGTGAGCCCCTTCTTCGTTTCCCCCTAACTCCATGCCCGATTTCAAGCTCTAGCCGCCTCCTCCACCAGAGCCGAAACGCCCCGCCGCACGAGCTCGACGCCGGCGTCACTTCGGTGACCATTTGGTCATCCATAGGTGTGCAACGCGTTCGCAGCCTCGCATAGTGCATCCCTAGAGCACTGGTTCGCTCGACCGCGAGCAGCAGCAGCAAAACTCACGAACGCCAAACTCCTGCGGCCGCCCAAGAGGTCGTCGCCGTCGACCCCGGCCTCTCTACGCTCAACTGCGTGCACCCCTGGATGCGGGTGAGCGAGGGCTTCCTCGTGGTGCCCCCAGCGCGTCCAGCCGCCATCCGTAGTGCGTTCCTGAGCGTCGCCACCGCGTTCGCGAGCTTGCCCGCGTTCAACTCCGGCGTGCTGATGTGGCACCGTCGTTAGGGACTAATTACCCCGCTAATTAACCCTCTCAGTGACACTGACAGCTGGGCCCCGCGCCTAATGGACTCCGGTTTATTTTTTTGTTTAAATTAGCTTATAATCCAGCGGGACCCACGCATCAGGGCTGACTTGCTGATGTGTCCGTTGACCTGATCCCACCTGTCGGTGACCCAGACAGCATTGTGTGACTTGGTCAGCCGCAGTTGACTTGCTGACATCACAGTAACGCAGTGCTGACGCAGTTATTCATTTTTTGGATTTAAAATTATTCAGGAAATTCCAAAAAATGATTCAAACTTCAAAAAATCATAGAAATTCAATCGTAGCTCAGATTGAAATAATTTATATATGAAAAATTATCAGAAAAATCCAATCTATCCATTTGTACCTTTCTCATGCATGTTAGAACAACTTATGACTACTTTTTAGGACAATTCAATTAAATGGCATTTAAATAACCACATGTGGAGTTTGAATTTGAATCTTGGATTCAAACCAACTTCATTTAATCTGGTTTTAGTTGCATTACCACAAACCACAACATATTGCCATGTCACATTCATGCATCATATTGTTGCATTGCATTGATTATGTTTCTTCTTTGTTTGTCGGTGCTTGTCCCCTCTCAGTAGACGTGTACCGATGATGTGATCGATGACACCGATGAAGAACTATACTATCTTCAGAAGTGCCAGGCAAGCAAAACCCCCTTGTTCATTCCGATACAATCCCACTCTCTCGCTCCTGCTCTCTTTTACTATATTAGGACAACAACGATTCAACTGTTACATGATGCGGTAGTTGAACCCCTTTCCTCTGCATGACCTGTCATTGCCACAGTAACTAGATGAAACCCACTAGCATGAGTAGGAGTTGTTTGAGCCATGATGTGCCTACTCATTCATGCTTGTTTGTCATGCCTGCTACTGCTTAGAGTTGAGTCAGGTCTGATTCATCGGGGATGAATCAGAGGTGTGTGAACATGTCCTACTATTGACAGCTAAGTGTGAGAACATGATTTGGTAAAGGTAGCGGTGAGAGGCCATGTAGGAGTACATGGTGGGTTGTCTCATTGCAGCCGTCCTCAGGAACTGAGTTCTGTGTTTGTGATCCATGAACAGTTACTACCACACATTGGGCTCCGGGCGCTCCAAGCTCTCTCGACTTATTAATCAACTCGTTCTCTGTCCAGGAGTTGCAACTAGTTTCTGGTGTTTGTAGGTAGTGTTAGTAGTCTACCAAGTGGCACCCGGTACAGGTGGGCTTGGGACAGACTAGGCACAGTGGCCCAGTGTACCAAGTAGCACCCGGATGGTGGGCTTGGGAACCCTGCACACATCGTTTGGGGCCGTGAGCGACACCCTGGCCGGATCTCCTTGCGGATGGAACCCGAATAGGCGATAAACCTGGATGAGAGACTTGTGTGGTTAGTCAGGTCGTGGCTGACACCCTCGCTGGGCTTCCGCTTGAAGGTTGCCGAGTACATGTCGTGTAAACGGCGGTAAGTGTTGAGAGCGTGTGTGAAGAAGTACACCCCTGCAGGGTTAAAATTATCTATTCGAATAGTCGTGTCCGCGGTAAAGGACTTCTGGGTTGCCTGTACAGTTCATAGACAAGTGAAAGTGGATACTCTAAAATATGCAAGATAAGCGTGAGTGCTATGGATGGCGTTCTCATAGGGAGACGGGAGCGGATCCATAGTGGTGTATTGATATGGTGAATATGTGGACTCGTGTGCGCCACCTCAAAAGAGTTACTTGCAGTCGTAGTTCAGGTTAGCCACTGAGTCAAAGTTGGCTTGCTGCAGTTAAACCCCACCACCCCCTTTGTTGATAATGATGCATATGTAGTTAGATCTGATGTAAGTCTTGCTGGGTACATTTGTACTCACGTTGCTTAATTTATGTTTTTGCAGAGAGACTTCAGTCTCGCTAGTAGTACCGCGTGGACTTCGACGTTTAGCTTGTTACCTCAGCTACGATCTTGTGCCCTCGGCAGGATCTGGTAGATAGTCAGGCTTCTCGGCCTTTTTCATTTGTAGATGTCTGTACTCAGACATGTTAAGCTTCCGCATGTGCTTGACTTGTATGCTCTGATTGTTGGGTCATGAGACCCATGATTGTAATATCTCGCTCCTCGGAGCCTAATGAATAAATACTTGAGTCATAGAGTCATGTTGTGATGCCATGTTGTATTTGCACATATCAAGCATATTGTGTGTATGTTATTGAAATGCTTGGTATGTGTGGGATCTGACTATCTAGTTGTTTATCCTTAGTAGCCTCTCTTACCGGGAAATGTCTCCCAGTGTTTCCACCGAGCCATGGTAGCTTGCTACTGCTCCGGAACACTTAGGCTGGCCGGCATGTGTCCTTCTTCGTTCCTGTGTCTGTCCCCTCGGGGAAATGTCACGCGATGAATACCAGAGTCCTGTTAGCCCGCTACAGCCCGGTTCACCGGAGTCCTGCTAGCCCAGTTGCTACAGCCCGGATTCACTCGCTGATGACCGACACGTTCGTTGCTGGGTCATGTATGCCTGTCCCTGTAAGTTAGTGCCCCTTTGGGTTCACGACTAGCCATGTCATCCCGGGTTCTTTGTCATATGGATGCTAGCGGCACTATCATATACGTGAGCCAAAAGGCGCAAACGGTCCCGGGCCAGGTAAGGTGGAACCCATGGGAATACTGTGCATGAGGCCGCAAAGTGATATGATGTGTTACATGCTAGATCGGTGTGACTTAGGATCGGGGTCCGGACACACTGCAGTTCTTTTTCTGTGTTTTTCTAGTGGACACAATATCCTATTTTGGTAACTAGGCCAAAATAATCATGGCAACACACGGACTATTGTAAACATGGGCCTCCTGCAGGCCATATGATCCATGGGCCTTCTTCCGGCCGTAGGATCCAATGGGCTTCTATACGGGCCATAGGATCCATTGGCCTTATATACGGGCCTTAGGGTCCATGGGCCTTCTACGGGCCGTAGGGTCCATGGGCCTTCTACAGGTCATAGATCCATGGGCCTCATACGGGCCGTAGATCCATGGGCCTGATACGGGTCGTAGATCCATGGGCCTTCTATGGGGCGTATCATCATTTCGCTAATCATGGGCCGTACTATTCATGGACCATAACGGTCGGTTAATAGACCGTATTTAATAACTCTATGAAAACAGCCCAACAGGTTTTTTGACATGAAAATGGCCCAACGTATTAACGGTCCGCAAACGGGCCGACTATAACGATGGTCTGAATTTGGCCCACAAGCAGAAAATGACTGTAACGGGCCGTATGTAACCGAATGCTGCAAATGAGCCCAAGAATCAATGGGCCCTGAGAAGGCTGAAAGATAACTCGGGCTGGAAATGACCCAATAGAATAATGGGCCATTAATGGGTATAAAATGATACACTGTTCATTACGGGCCAGTTTCACCACGGGCCGTTAATGGGCCAAGAGTTACAAAGGGCCTCATATGGGCCGAAAGATGTCATGGGCCACACATGGGCCGGAAGTTAGAACGGGCTGGAATCATATTGGACGGCCCAGATGACGCTACTGGGCCTAATTCGGATAGGGCGTAATCGGCCCTGGGTTAGCGGGCTGTAAATGGGCTATATGCGAACAGGCCGTTAACAGGCTTTTCGTGGGCCAGCCCGCCACATTTTGACCAAGTCAAACGGGCCGGCCTTTTCACAGGAATGGGCCTTTGTTGGGCCGTGCCACGTGTCGCCGTATCATAGGCGCCTTCGGTCCAATGAGCGGATGACATCAGTCCCAACGGTGAGCCAACACGTGTTTCCTCCAGCCAATGATGATTTTACACGTGGAAAATCCCCATTGGTCGGGGCTGTTAACGGGTTATCGGATCCAAAACCCGACCCGATAGCTTAACGGTGTTCCGTTACGGTGGATGCCACGTGTCGATCACCCTTGATGAAAGCACTTCTGTGAGACGCAATTTATCGTCATGGAAGTGGACACTTCTGTGATGATAATTTTGGTAATGTCATGGAACACTTCTACGACAGCACAGGTATGACTATCTTGATTCTGTCATAAAATCGTCATGGATGTACATGCATGACAAAAAACGCGACCTACTGTGACAAACACGTATCATCACGGAAGTGTATTTTTTTGCAGTGGGAGTTCAGCACCACCAGGGTCATTAAGGGCGTGACCCTTGCAGATTTCATGGTAGAATGGACCGACGTCCCTGACCATGAAGTATGCGAGAACCGTTTCCTCCTGCCCGGAGACGAGGCGCCAGAAGGATGGATTATGTACTTCGACGGCGCATTCGCGCGCCAGGGCGCGGGGGCTGGAGCAGTGCTCATTTCACCCACTAAGGACAAGCTCTACTACGCGGTACAGCTCTGCTTCCAGCAAGGCGAAAAGATCTCCAACAACATCGCGGAATACGAAGGCATGATTGCCAGCCTCATGGCTGCGGCGGTGTTAGGAGTGAAACGTCTCACCATCAGCGGTGACTCAGCTCCTAGCCAACTTCTCCAACAAATAGGACAGACCGAAGGACGAGTCATTGAAGCATACCTGGAGGAGGTATGCAAAATGGAAAAATCTATTCTTGGGCTTCGAATTGCAGCATGTGCCATGAGGCACAAATAAGGAGGTGGACGGCATCGCCAAGAGGGCTTGCCGACGGCTACCTCAGTAGCCGGCCGTCTTCGTGGAATGTCTCTTCAAGTCGTCGGCTGCCACCCCCCCCCCTT
>NC_041391.1:413696534-413741018 GCF_002162155.2 Triticum dicoccoides | reverse complement strand
GCCCCACTGTGGAATCAGCACCACCTGAAGAGGATCTCCCCCGAGCCCCTGCCACAGGTGCCCTAGCTTGCGGCCCTTCCTCGGGAGCCCGTCTGCTCCTCGCGCTCGAGCCTCAGGAAGGATGCTGGAACGAGGAGTTCAAGGTGTACTTGCTTCAGGGGACCCTTCTAGAGAAGGAGGAAGATGCCAAGTGCGTGGCTCGCCAGGCCACCGCATACTGCATCCAGGATGGTGTGGTGTACCGTAAGTGGCCGAACGATGTTTCTTTGTGATGCATCTCTAGGGAGCAGGGGTGCGAGCTACTGGACGACATACATGACAGTGAATGTGGGCATCACTCTTCATCGCGCACCCTCATGGGCAAGGCATTCTGTAGTGCGTTCTATTAGCCCACAGCACTCGACGACGCCGCCAAGCTTGTGAAATCGTGTGAAGCCTTCCAATACCATGCCAAGCAGATCCATCAGCCTGCTCAGGGCCTCTAGACCATCCCGCTCACATGGTCGTTTGTTGTCTGGGGGCTGGATATCTTAGGGACATTCCATTGAGCGCCTGGGGGCTACCACTACCTCTACGTCGCCATCGACAAGTTCACCAAGTGGGCGGAGGAAGAAGTTATCCGCACCATTCTGGCTAGCTCGGTCGTCAAGTTAATCAAGGGCCTCGTGATCCGGTTTGGGGTTCCTAATCGCATAATCACCGACAATGGCTCGCATTTCACAGGCAACCTTTTCAAAACATACTGTCTTAACCTTGGAACGCAGATATGCTACGCTTCGGTGCCACACCCCAAGAGCAATGGCCAGGCTGAGCGCGCCAATGGAGAGGTCCTGAGAGGCCTCAAGGCAAGGACCTTCAAGAAGAAGCTCGAGGCATGCGGCAAGGGCTGGCTCGACGAGCTCCAGTCCGTGCTATGTTCCATCCGCACCATCGCAACCAAGCCGACGGGAGAGACCCCATTCTTCCTCATCTACGAAGCTGAAGCGGTTCTCCCTCACGAGGTCAGGCATCGCTCCATGCGGGTCTTGGCATTTGACATGGCATGCCAGGATACCACGCAGGGGACTGATCTCGTGCTAGGGGAGGAATGTCACCATCAAGCCTCGCTCCGAGCAGCAAGATACTAGCAGGCGCTGCGGCGGTACCACATCTGCGTCCACCCCAAGACGCTCAAGGTGGGTGATCTTGTCTTGAGGCGGGTGCTCTCCAGGGAAGGGCTGCACAAGCTCTCACCCATGTGGGAGGGCCCGTTTGGGATCGCCCGTGTCTCCAGGCCTGGTGCCGCGCGCTTGGAGACACAGGACGGGATCCCCATCCTGAATGCCTGGAACATCCAGCACCTCTGGAAGTTCTACCCATGAAGCAAGGCCCATGCCTGTGAAGGTCTCCGCTCGTGATACTCTCATGTAATAATGAGTGGGGCTGTACACGCCCCGGAGTCTCCTGAGTGTCGCCCATGGGCATCGCGTGGGCTCCCTCCAACGTCCTAGTGGAAGCGCTTAGCTCCATGTTGGTGAGAAGATTAGACTAGGTGCCGGTTGCGACCGTTCTTTTGCTTGCTTTCTGTAGTTGGTTTGCAGTTTCTTAATGGAATTTGGAGTTTTCATGTTTTGATTTGCGAAGTTGGATTTTCTCTCCTCTCGCTTTGCTCGTTCTCAGTCTTGGCCAGGGAAGAGCGGCAGTTGCCCGTCGCTCCTCCACACGCGTCCCGCGCGAGGGGGCTAGACACGTGTGCTCGTTCAGGTTCACCTGCATGCAAGCACACCTCGCCGAAACCCCGTTGTCCCAATGCTTCGGCCTTCTTAATCCTTGCAAGACGCCCTAGATTAAGCTCGTGGGCATGCGCAACCTCTTATGTCCGTGCCCCCCGGGGAGAGCGACGCGGTGCACTGAGCCACAACTAGCCCACGATAAGGGGCTCGCACAAGGTGGAATGAGATGCCCCGTCAAGATTTTTAACAACTCTACAGCGTCTCCTGAGGCTGACGGCTCCCGAGTCATCAGGAAAAGAGGGCTCCGCCACATACCAAGGGACGCGCCCTAGCGAGGTGTGAAGCTGTTGCAAGTGTATCAAGCTAAGTTACCCTAGCCGCGCTTACTCGGAATACAGATATCACGGCATAACATCAAGATAATAAGCATAGGATAGTCGCATAACTGCCACAATTCATTACGCACCCAAGCAGGGCACTCTACTTTTTTCAAATGTAGGAGAAAGGAAAGGTTAAACAGAAGCGGCCCGCATGACCGCAACAGCTCCTGGAGCCAGGCTCCGGCAGCCCCAGGCTCAGTCCGGGCCCTCCTCCTGCCTCACTAGAGCACGGCGACAAGATGACCCGTTGCCTTCCCCGATGCAAGCTCGGCGGCGCGGTGGTTGGTCATAGCCGCCGCTGCTGGTGCTCTCGCCTGAAAAACAGCCGCCGCTGTAGGAGGAAGCGCTCGTCAAGGGCAAGCTCACCCTTGTCACTGGCCGTCATCAAGACCAAGCTCATCGTCGCCGTTGCCGTCTTCTGGGAAGAACCCCGCGCGGCGGCCGTCCTCCCTGAACACCCTCATGTAGAGGGTCACGAGGCCATCGTACTTGAAGTGGAGGGTGCACCTCCCGCTCAGGTCTCGTGCAGAGGCAAACGCCTACCAACCGCGGGTCAAGGCTACTATTCCGGCCACGGTGACCTCGCCCCAACCCACGAGGCCCTGCTGCAGCAACCGTCAGCTTGCATCCACTGGCCATCGAGACCCATGGCCGGCAGCTCGCCGGC
The DNA here is from genome assembly GCF_002162155.2 of Triticum dicoccoides. NCBI lineage: Eukaryota > Viridiplantae > Streptophyta > Magnoliopsida > Poales > Poaceae > Triticum > Triticum dicoccoides. The sequence continues at coordinate 413,738,259 of NC_041391.1, read as the reverse complement.
CAAGAAGCGCGGAAGCTGGAGCCAGGTGCTGGCAGGCTTCTCCGACCACACGACAAACTCCAGGAGCACATCCGCTGAAGGGAAGCGCGACTCAGGAGGCCGTGTGCTTGCCTCCCCTCATCGCAGGTGCTTCCCTGTTCTCGGCGGGCCCCGCCACGACTGCCAAAAGAGACGCCAGCCCCCGGAGAAATGCGCCCGCACCCCCTGGGATGTGTCGCCGGGGTCCTAGCATGCTTGCGGGGACGGCCGCAGCCACTCTTGGGCGGCGGCAAAACCAACCCTTCCTTGGGGGCCTTCCCCTTCTCGGCGGCGGAGAGCCTCCTCGTCGGCGCCATGGGTTCTGCAACTAAGGCAAGATGGAGAAGAAGAAGGAACGGGCAGCAAGAAGATTGAGATAAGAGATGAGTGAGGGTGGCTTTCCCCCTCTCCCTCATTTATAGCCGGAGGGAGGCCAACCTCCGGCCTCCACGATTCCACGTAATGATGGTTTTTCCTGCATGCATCAGGGACTCGTAAGTCGAACGGTTGCCGAGGCAGTGTGGGGAAGCGGAGACGCCCATGTCCCATCTATCATTGATAAGTAGGAGTGTTGAACCCAATGAGGAACTAAAGGTAGGACAAATATCCTCTCAAGTCCTATCTGCCACTGATACGACTCTACGCACGCTTAGTGTTCGCTTTACCTAGAAAAAGTATGAAACTAGAAGTACTTTGTAAGTGTTGTGGGATAGGTTTGCAAGATAATAAAGAGCACGTAAATAAAAACTAGGGGATGTTTAGATAAAGAAGCAATAAAGTAAATATAGCGAGTGCGGAAAAGTGGTGGTAGGAGTTGTGAAATTGTCCCTAAGCAATTGACTATGTTACTAGACCGGTAATCACTATTTCAACTCTAGCAAGCATCCGCAACTACTAAAGATCATTAAAGTATCAAGTCCCCTTTATCCCATACGCAAACAACCTACTTACTCGGGTTTGTGCTTCTCTCACTCACGCCACCCACCATAAGGAAATCATGAACATAGTGCAAACCCTACAGCGGGAATCCCTCACGCTTGCGCAACACGGAGGGCACAATAGGACAGCACCAATAATAAAACATGCAATTCAAACCAATCGTAGCAATTCATCAATCACCATTAGGACAACAAAAATCTACTCGGACATCATAGGATGGCAACACATAATTGGATAATAATATGAAGCATAAAGCACCATGTTCAAGTAGAGGGTACAGTGGGTTGCGGGAGAGTGGACCGCTGAATATAGAAGGGGGGAGGTGATGGAGGTGTTGGTGAAGATGATGGAGGTGTTGCTGAAGATCACGGTGATGATGATGGCCCCCGGCAGTGCTCCGGCGCCACCTGAAGCAAGGGGGAGAGAGCCCCCCTTCTTCTTCTTCTTCCTTGACCTCCTCCCTAGATGGGAGAAGGGTTTCCCCTCTGGTCCTTGGCTCCCATGGCGTGGGAGGGGCGAGAGCCCCTCGGAGATTAGATCTATCTCTCTGTTTCTCTATGTTTCCATGTTCTCAAATTCTGCCCTGACACCGTTTCTTTTATATCCGGAGGTCTGTAACTCTGATTTGATTAAAACCTTCGCCCAGATCTTTTTCCAAAAATTAGCTTTCTTGCGGCCAAGGAAGGGCATCAACCGCCTTACGAGGGCCCCAGGAGGGTGGGGGCGTGCCCACCTGGAGTGGGCATGGGCCCCTATCTCATGGCCACCTCGGGCATCGTCTCGCGTTGATTTTACTTCCCAAAAATCACAAATATTCCAAATTAATTCTCCATCCGTTTTTATCCCGTTTGGACTCCTTTTGATATGGGGTTTCTGCAAAATATAAAACATGCAACAGATAGGAACTGGCACTGGGCACTGGATCAATATGTTAGTCCCAAAAAATAGTATAAAAAGTTGCCAAAAGTATATAAAAGTTGAAGAATATTGGCATGGAACAATAAAAAATTATAGATACGACGGAGACGTATCAGCATCCCCAAGCTTAATTCCTGCTCGTCCTCGAGTAGGTAAATGATAAAAAAGATAATTTTTGATGTGGAATGCTACCTAGCATAATCTTGATCATGTAATCTAATCATGGCATGAATATTAAGACACGAGTGATTGAAATCAATAGTCTATCATTTGACATAAAAACAATAATACTTCGAGCATACCAATAAAGCAATCATGTCTTTTCAAAACAACATGGCCAAAGAAAGTTATCCCTACAAAATCATATAGTCTGGCTATTGCTCTAACATCATCACACAAAGTATTTAATCATGCACAACCCCAATGACAAGCCAAGCAATTGTTTCATACTTTAGTAATCTCAAACCTTTTCAACTTTCACGCACTACATGAGCGTGAGCCATGGATATAGCACTATAGGTGGAATAGAGTATGATGGTGGAGAAGACAAAAAGGAGAATATAGACTCACATCAACTAGGCGTTTCAACGGGCTATGGAGATGCCCATCAATAGATATCAATTTGAGTGAGTAGGGATTGCCATGCAACGGATGCACTAGAGCTACAAGTGTATGAAAGCTCAAACTGAAAACTAAGTGGGTGTGCATCGAACTTGCTTGCTCATGAAGACCTCGGGCATTTGAGGAAGCCCATCTTTGGAATATACAGGCCAAGTTCTATAATGAAATTTCCCACTAGTATATGAAACTGAAAGCATAGGAGACTCTCTCTATGAAGAACATGGTGCTACTCTGAAGCACAAGTGTGGTAAAAGGATAGTAACATTGCCCCTTCTCTCTTTTTCTCTCATTTTTTTCTTTTGTTTTCTCTTTTTTTTAATAGGCTTCTTGGCCTCTCCCTTTTCTTTATTTAGGCTTCATTGGCCTCTCCATTTTTTATTAAGTCCGGAGTCTCATCCCGACTTGTGGGGGAATCATAGTCTCCATCATCCTTTCCTCACTGGGGCAATGCTCTACTAATGATGATCATCACACTTTTATTTACTTACAACTCAATATTACAACTCGATATCTAGACCAAAGATATGACTCTATATGAATGCCTCCGGCGGTGTACCGGGATGTGCAATGATCTAGCATAGCAATGACATAAAAAATGGACAAGCCGTGAAAACATCATGCTAGCTATCTTACGATCATGCAAAGCAATATGACAATGAATGCTTAAGTCATGTATATGATGATGATGGAAGTTGCATGGCAATATATCTCGGAATGGCTATGGAAATGGCATGATAGGTAGGTATGGTGGTGATTACCCACAAGTTTAGGGGATAAATCATAGTCCTTTCGATAAGTAAGAGTGTCGAACCCAACGAGGAGCAGAAGGAAATGATAAGCGGTTTTCAGTAAGGTTTTCTCTGCAAGCACTGAAATTGTAGGTGATAGATAGTTTTGTGATAAGATAAATAGTAACGAGTAACAAGTAAATAAAGTAAGTAAAGTGCAGGAAGGTGTCCCAATCCTTTATGTAGCAAAGGATAAGCCTGGACAATTTCTAATAATGAGAAAGGAGCTCTCGAGGACACATGGGAATTATCGTCAAGCTAGTTTTCATCACGTTCATATGATTCGCGTTTGGTACTTTGATAATTTGATATGTGGGTGGACTGGTACTTGGGTACTGCCCTTACTTGGACAAGCATCCCACTTATGATAACCCCTATTGCAAGCGTCCGCAACTACAAAAGAAGTATTAAGGTAAACCTAACCACAACATTAAACATATGGATCCATATCAGCCCCTAACGAAGCAACACATAAACTAGGGTTTAAGCTTCTGTCACTCTAGCAACCCATCATCTACTTATTACTTCCCCATGCCTTCCTCTAGCCCCAAATAATGGTGAAGTGTCATGTAGTCGATGTTCACATAACACCACTAGAGGAGAAGACAACATACATCTCATCAAAATATCGAACGAATACCAAATTCACATGACTACAAGGAGAAGACAACATACATAATGGCAAGACTTCACCCATGTCCTCAGGAACAAACATAACTACTCACAAAGCATATTCATGTTCATAATCAGAGGGGTAATAATATGCATAAAGGATCTGAACATATGATCTTCCACCAAGTAAACCAATTAGCATCAACTACAAGGAGTAATGAACACTACTAGCAACCCACAGGTACCAATTTGTGGTTTTGATACAAGATTGGATACAAGAGATGAACTAGGGTTTTGAGAGGAGATGGTGCTGGTGAAGATGTTGATGGAGATTGACCCCCTCCCGATGAGAGGATCATTGGTGATGACGTTGGTGATGATTTCCCCCTCCCGGAGGGAAGTGTCCCGGGCAGAACAGCTCCGCCAGAGCCCTAAATTGATTCCGCCAAGGTTCCGCCTCGTGGCGGAGGAGTTTCGTCCCATAAGCTTGCCCACGATTTTTTCTAGGGTGAAAGCGATGATATAGCAGAAGATGCACACCGGAGGCCCACCAGGGGGCCTAGGAGATAGGGGGCGCGCCCTGTAGGGGGGGGCCCTCCTGTCTCCTGGATAGGGCATGGGCCCCCTGGTGTATTTCTCTCGCTCAACAATTCTTATAAATTCCAAAAAGATGTTTCGTGGAGTTTCAAGACTTTTGGAGCTGTGCAGAATAGGTTTCCAATGTTTGCTCCTTTTCCAGCCAGAATTCCAGCTGCCGGCATTCCCCCTCTTCATGGTAAACCTTGTAAAATAAGAAAGAATAGCCATAAGTATTGAGATATAATGTGTAATAATAGCCCATAATGCAATAAATATTGATATAAAATCATGATGCAAAATGGACGTATCAAATCCCCCAAGGTTAGACCTCGCTTGTCCTCAAGCGGAAGCCGAAATCGAAAAATATGTCCACAAGTTTAGAGATAGAGGTGTCGATAAAAATAAAATACGGACATGAGGGCATAATGATCATTCTTATAACATCAACATATATATATATATATATATATATATATATATATATATATATATATATATATATATTGTCATGTGATTTCTTATTCTCAAGTAACAATCAATTCACAATGTCAAGTATGGTTCAAAAACTTCATTGGGAACTAACAAACTATAATCTTAGTCATTGAAGCAATTGCAATTTATCATAACATCAGAAAGAGTGAACGATAGAGCTGTTGAGCAAGCTCACATACTCAACTATCTTATAGTCTTCTATAATTGCTAACACTCACGCAATACTTGTGGTTATGGAGTTTCAGCCGGACACTGAGAAAGATAGGGGCTTATTGTGTTGCCTCCCAACGTATTCACCTTTAGGCGATGTGAACGATAATAGCCCATGCTAACTTACATCCAATTGGATATATATATCACGATCTTTCAAACACGAGGAGCTTGCCAAAGGATAAAATGAAAAAGGGAAAGGTGAGGATCACCTTGACTCAAGCATAAAGTAAAAACATGAAGTAAAAGATAGGCCCTTCGCAGAGCGAAGCAGAGGTTGTCATGTGCGTTTAGGGTTGATGCACAAAATCTTAATGCAAAAGAACGTCACTTTATATTGCCCCTTGTATGTGGACCTTTATTATGCAGTCCGTCGCTTTTATTACTTCCACAACAAGTTCGTACAAAGCTTATTTTCTCTGCACTAATAATTCATACATATTTAGATAGCAATTTTTATTGCTTGCATCATGACAACTTACTTGAAGGATCTTACTCAATCCATAGGTAGGTATGGTGGACTCTCATGGCAAAACTGGGTTTAAGGATATTTGGAAGCACAAGTAGTATCTCTACTTGGTGCAAGGAATTTGGCTAGCATGAGGGAGAAAGGAGAGTTGAACATGTTTGGAAGGTCAATGACAATATACTTTAATTGAGATGTCAGAAAACATAAACCATTACGTTGTCTTCCTTGTCCAACGTCAACTCTTTTAGCATGTCATACTTAATGAGTGCTCCCAATTATAAAAGGTGTCCAAGTAATATATCTATATGTGAACCCCTCTTTCCTTATCACTTCCTATTAATTGCAACGATGACCAAGGCTAAGTTTATCAACTCTCAACAATTTTTATGCCTCATACTTTCTATGTGTGAAATCATCACTATTCATAAGATCAATATGAACTCTTTTGTTCTTTCTGCTTTCTCAAGATCATAGCAACATAGCAAATCCCTTGACTCAACACTAATCTTTATTATAGATAGCTCACGGACTCGATTACATAAAGATATCACAAAGCAAAACTCAAAACTACTTGAAATCAAAACTTCCGTCTACTAGATCAAGATACTACTAAAAGGATCGAACTAAATAAAGCGGTAAAGATAGGAGTGTGGTGGTGATACGATACCGGAGCACCTCCCCCAAGCTTGCAGTTGCCAAGGGGAGTGCCCATAACCTTGTGATTATTTCTCCTTCTTCACGCTTGGTGTTATGATCTTTTTGGCGATGATGCCCTTCAGGATACGGTTTTCCTCCTCAAGCTTGTTGACTTGTTGTTTGAGGTCCATAATTTCTTTACGGAGCTTGCCCATAACGGCCAAAGGTCCTTTTACCCAAGGATGTTGCATAGCTTCTGGAGAACAAGTGAAACTCTTTTTCATATTTTCATAAGAAAGAAATCTAAAGTTGGAAGGGGTGACCGAAGTAGGGATGGCCAGGCTAGATAGTTCCCCCATAGTGAATTCTGCTTGAAGACGAGAGGTAACTTCTTGATCTTCTTCCATGGCATCTATCCTTTTCAAATCAGCCTCCATCTCGTCCTCCGTTGATGCTCCAAAGTGATAAGCATCACTATTTGCTCCTGGACCAGGTGTTGGATGAGACACCCGGCTCTCCCCGATTGACTCCTGAGAAGACATCTTGCTTTTATTCTGCAACAGGAACAACTCGAAACAAAAACAGAGGATAATTGCGTGATACGGTGGTCAAAACCTTCGGGAGTATATATAATGAATTTTTACCGACCAAAATATGTAACGTGCAAGAAAACAGAGTCCGGGAGGCACACGAGGTGCCCACGAGACAGGGGGGCGCGCCCAGTAGGGGGTCGCGCCCTCCAGTCTCATGGGGGCCTCGTGTCCCTTTCGGACTACTTCTTTCTTCCTAAAATTCTTAAATACTCCAAAACTGATAAAAATTGCCATTGGAGTTGTTTTGGAGTTGGTTTACTCACCGTACCACATACATATTCCTTTTCAGAGTCTGGAACGTTCTGGAAAGTGTCCCTTATGTATTCTTCAGGGGTTACGGTTTCAATAATATTTGTTTCAACATTGATAGGATTAGCTGAAATATAATGTTTAATTCTTTGACCGTTTACCACCCTCGGATTTGTGCCTTTGAAGTTGTTGATTTTTATGGCACCAGAACAATAGACCTCCTCAATAACGTAGGGACCTTCCCATTTTGAGAGAAGTTTTCCTGCAAAAAAATTTAAATGAGAGTTGAAATATAACACATAATCTCCTATGTTAAACTCACGCTTTTTGTATCCTCTTATCATGCCAGCGTTTGACTTTTTCTTTGAATAGCTTGGCATTCTCATAGGCTTGAGTTCTCCATTCATCAAGTGAGCTAATATCAAACAACCACTTCTCACCGGCAAGTTTGAAGTCATAGTTGAGCTCTTGAATAGCCCAATAGGCCTTATGTTCAAGTTCAACAGTAAATGACATGATTTTCCATAAACCATCTTATATGGAGACATACCCATAGGATTTTTGTATGCAGTTCGATAGGCCCATAATGCATCATCAAGTTTTTTGGACCAATTCTTTCTAGATCTATTCACACACTTTTTCAAAATTAATTTGAGCTCTCTGTTGCTCAACTCTACATGACCACTGGACTGCGGATGATAAGGAGATGCGATTCTATGATTAACATCATACTTAGCAAGCATCTTACGGAAAGTACCATGAATAAAATGTGAACCACCATCAGTCGTAAGATATCTAGGGCCTCCAAACCTCGGCAAAATAACTTCTTTAAGCATTTTAATAGATGTGTTGTCATCAGCACTACTAGTTGGAATAGCTTCTACCCACTTAGTAACGTAATCAACAGCAACTAAAATATGTGTATAACCATTAGAGGCAGGAAAAGGTCCCATATAATCAAAGCCCCAAACATCAAACGGTTCAATAACAAGAGAATAATTCATAGACATTTCTTGACGTCTACTAATGTTACCTATTCTTTGACATTCATCACAAGAGAAGACAAACTTACGAGCATCTTCGAAGAGAGTAGGCCAATAAAAACCAGATTGTAGTACCTTGTGTGCAGTTCTATCTCCAGCGTGGTGTCCTCCGTAGGATTAAGAGTGACACTTGCGTAGAATCTGTTCCTGTTCCTGCTCAGGCACAGAACGCCTAATAACACCATCTACTCCTTCTTTATAAAGGTGTGGATCATCCCAGCAGTAATGTCTCAAATCATAAAAGAACTTTTTCTTTTGCTGGTATATGAAGCTAGGCGGTATAAATTTAGTAACAATGTAATTAGCATAATCAGCATACCAAGGAGCAGTACGAGAAGCATTAACGACCGCTAATTGTTCATCAGGAAAGCTATCATCAATAGGTAGTGGGTCATCAAGAACATTCTCTAACCTAGACAAGTTGTCTGCAACGGGGTTCTTAGCTCCCTTTCTATCAGTAATATGCAAATCAAATTCTTGGAGCAAGAGAACCCATCTAATTAGTCTAGGCTTAGCATCTTTCTTTTCCATAAGATATTTAATAGCAGCATGATCAGTGTGAATAGTAACTTTAGAATCAACAATATAAGGTCTAAACTTATCACATGCAAACACAACTGCTAAGAACTCTTTTTCAGTAGTAGCATAATTTCTCTGGGCAGTGTCAAGAGTCTTACTAGCATACTGGATAACATTCAATTTCTTATGGACTCTTTGCCCGAGAACAACACCTACAACATAATCACTAGCATCACACATAATTTTAAAAGGTATATTCCAATCAGGTGGCTGAACAATAGGTGCAGTGATCAAAGCTTTCTTAAGTATTTCAAATGCTTCTACACAATCATCATCAAATACAAAAGGAATATCTTTTTGCAATAAATTAGTCAGAGGCCAAGAGATTTTAGAAAAGTCCTTAATGAACCTCCTATAAAAACCAGCATGATGAATGAAACTTCTTGTACATTTTATGTCTTTGGGACATGGCATCTTTTCAATAGCATCAACCTTGGCTTTGTCAACTTCAATACCTCTCTCGGAAATCTTATGCCCCAATACAATGCCTTCATTAACCATAAAGTGACACTTTTCCCAATTCAGGATGAGACTAGTGTCTTCGCATCTCTGCAAAACTCGATCAAGCTTGCTCAAACAATCATCAAAAGAGGATCCACAAACTGAGAAGTCATCCATGAATACCTCACAAATCTTTTCATAAAAATCAGAGAATATAGCCATCATGCATTTTTGAAAGGTAGCAGGTGCATTACATAAACCAAAAGGCATACGTCTATAAGCAAAAGTACCGAAAGGGCAAGTAAAAGTAGTTTTAGATTGATCCTTCGCTGACACAGGTATTTGAGAGAAGCCAGAAGAACCATCTAGAAAGCAGAAATGTGTGTGTTTGGATAGTCTTTCTAGCATTTGATCAATAAAAGGTAAAGGGTAATGATCTTTCTTAGTAGCCTTATTTAACTTACGGAAATCAATTACCATCGTATAACCTGTAATAATTCTTTGCGGGATCAATTCATCTTTATCATTAGGAACAACGGTAATACCTCCCTTTTTAGGAACACAATGGACAGGGCTTACCCATTCACTATCAGCAATGGGATAAATAATACCTGCCTCAAGGAGCTTTAGTATCTCCTTTCTTACCACTTCTTTCATATTGGGATTTATTTGTCGTTGAGGATCTCTAACTGGTTTGGCATCGTCCTCGAATGTAATTTTGTGTTGGCATAACATGGGACTAACGCCCTAAGATCATCCAGAGTATATCCAATAGCAGCTCGGTGCTTCTTCAAAGTTTTCAATAATCTTTTTTCTTCTTTCTCTGAAAGGTTAGCACTAATAATAACATGATATATTTCTTTTTCATCAAGATAAGCATACTTAAGATTATCAGGTAATGGTTTAAGTTCAAACACGGGATCACCCTTGGGTGGAGGGGGATCCCCAAGAATTTCAATGGGAAGGTTATGTTTCAGCATAGGTTCCTATTTAAGGAACACTTCATCTATTTCCTCCCTTTCCTTCATAAACATATCGTTTTCATGGTCTAGCAAATATTGTTCTAACGGATCAGTTGGAGGAACAACAATGGAAGCAAGACCAATAATCTCATCCTTACTAGCTGGTTCCCTATCACGAGGCTGTCTACTAAACTTAGCGAAATTTCACTTATGAGACATACCATCTATGCCAATAGTGACAATATTCTTTTCACAATTAATCTTAGCACTAGCTGTATTCAAGAAGGGTCTACCAAAAATAATGAGACAAAAATCATCTTGTGGGGAACCAAGAACAAGAAAATCAGCAGGGTATTTAACCTTCCCACACAAAACTTCAACATCTCTAACAATCCCAAAGGGTTTAATGGTATCCCTATTAGCAAGCTTAATAGTAACATCAATGTCTTCTAATTCAATGGGTGCAATGTCATGCATAATTTCTTGATATAAGGTATAAGGTATTGCACTAGCACTAGCACCCATATCACATAAGCCATGATAACAATGATCTCCTATTTTAACAGAAATAACAGGCATGCCTACAACAGGTCTACGTGTCTTAGTATCTAGTCTAGCAATATTAGCAGTCTCACCACAGAAATAAATAACATGCCCATCTAAATCATCATCCAAGAGATCTTTAACCATAGCAATACAAGGTTCAACATTGATTTGCTCAGGAGGTGTACAAGTCCTAGTATTACTCTTACGAACAACAGTCGAAGCTTTAGCATGATCCTTCATCCTAACAGGAAAAGGAGGTTTTTCAACATAAGTAGTAGGAACAATAGGATCACTATAGGTAATAGTCTTTTCTTCGACTGTAATAGGTGCAACTACTTTTACTTCAACAGGAGGATTATATTTAAACCACTTCTCTTTAGGGAGATCAACGTGAGTAGCAAAAGATTCACAGAAAGAAGCTACTATCTCGGAGTCAAGTCCATACTTAGCGCTAAATCCACGAAAAGCATCAGTATCCATAAAAGATTTAACACAATCGAACTTAGGTGTCATACCTGACTCCTTACCATCGTTGGAACCCCAATCTTTAGAGTTGCTTTTAATTCTTTCCAATAAGTCCCATTTGAAATCAATAGTCTTCAGCATATAAGAACCAGCACAGGAAGTATCCAGCAGGTTGCGATTATCAAGGGAAAGCCGAGCATAAAAGTTCTAAATAATCATTTCCCGAGAGAGCTCATGATTGGGGCATGAATATAACATTGACTTCAGCCTCCCCCAAGCTTGAGCGATGCATTCTCCTTCGCGAGGCCAGAAATTATATATGTAATTACGATCACGATGAACAAGGTGCATAGGATAGAACTTCTGGTGAAATTCCAGCTTCAATCGTTTATAATTCCAAGATCTCGTATCATCACATAGCCTATACCATGTTAATGCATCTCCCTTCAAAGATAAAGGGAAGACCTTCTCTTTGACAACATCATCGGGAATACCTGCAAGCTTAAATAATCCACAAACTTCATCCACAAAGATAAGGTGTAAATCGGGATGGAATGTTCCATCTCCTGCAAATGGATTAGCTAGCAGTTTCTTTATCATACCCGAAGGAATCTCAAAGTAAATATTTTCATAAAGTTCAGTAGATTGAGGAGCAACTCTTTTCTCTTCTGGTTGGGGTGAAGATACCCCAAACAAGCCCCTCAAAGGATTAGTTTCCATAGTGACAAGTAACAGAAAATTTCAGCACACTATATAAATGTTTCCTTACCAAGTTCCACTCACCAAAAGCGCTACACTCCCCGGCAACGGCGCCAGAAAAGAATCTTGATGACCCACAAGATTGGGGGATCAATCTCAGTCCTTTCGATAAGAGTGTCGAACCCAACGAGGAGCAGAAGGAAATGATAAGCGGTTTTTGGTAAGGTTTTCTCTGCAAGCACTGAAATTGTAGGTGATAGATAGTTTTGTGATAAGATAAATAGTAACGAGTAACAAGTAAATAAAGTAAGTAAAGTGCAGCAATGTGGCCCAATCCTTTTTTAGCAAAGGATAAGCCTGGACAATTTACAATAATGAGAAAGGAGCTCCCGAGGACACATGGGAATTATCGTCAAGCTAGTTTTCATCACATTTATATGATTCACGTTCGGTACTTTGATAATTTGATATGTGGGTCGACCAGTACTTGGGCACTGCCCTTACTTGGACAAGCATCCCACTTATGATTAACCCCTATTGCAAGCGTCCGCAACTACAAAAGAAGTATTAAGGTAAACCTAACCACAGCATTAAACATATGGATCCATATCAGCCCCTAACGAAGAATGCATAAGCTAGGGTTTAAGCTTCTGTCACTCTAGCAACCCATCATCTACTTATTACTTCCCCATACCTTCCTCTAGGCCCAAATAATGGTGAAGTGTCATGTAGTCGACATTCACATAACACCACCAGAGGAGAAGACAACATACACCTCATCAAAATATCGAACGAATACCAAATTCACATGACTACTAATAGCAAGACTTCAACCATGTCCTCAGGAACAAACGTAACTACTCACAAAGCATATTCATGTTCATAATCAGAGGGGTAATAATATGCGTAAAGGATCTGAACATATGATCTTCCACCAAGTAAACCAATTAGCATCAACTACAAGGAGTAATCAACACTACTAGCAACCCACAGGTACCAATTTGTGGTTTTGGTACAAGATTGGATACAAGAGATGAACTACGGTTTTGAGAGGAGATGGTGCTGGTGAAGATGTTGATGGAGATTGACCCCCTCCCGATGAGAGGATCGTTGGTGATGACGTTGGTGATGATTTCCCCCTCCTGGAGGGAAGTGTCCCCGGCAGAACAGCTCCGCCGGAGCCCTAAATTGATTCCGCCAAGGTTCCGCCTCATGGCGGCGGAGTTTCGTCCCGTAAGCTTGCCCACGATTTTTTCCAGGGTGAAAGCGATGATATAGAAAAAGATGGACACCTGAGGCCCACCAGGGGGCCCAGGAGATAGGGGGCGCGCCCTGTAGGGGGGCGCGCCCTCCTGTCTCCTGGACATGGTGTGGGCCCCCTTGTGTATTTCTTTCGCTCAATAATTCTTATAAATTCCAAAAAGATGTTTCATGGAGTTTCAGGACTTTTGGAGCTGCGCAGAATAGGTTTCCAATGTTTGCTCCTTTTCCAGCGAGAATTCCAGCTGCCGGCATTCCCCCTCTTCGTGGTAAACATTGTAAAATAAGAGAGAATAGCCATAAGTATTGAGATATAATGTGTAATAATAGCCCATAATGCAATAAATATTGATGCAAAATGGACGTATCAGGTGGCTGTTTTGAGCAGGGTGTATGGTGGGTGTATGGTACCGGCGAAAGTTGCGCGGCACAAGAGAGGCTAGCAATGGTGGAAGGGTGAGAGTGCGTATAATCCATGGACTCATCATTAGTCATAAAGAAGTCATATACTTATTGCAAAAATCTACAATCCATTGAAAACAAAGTACTATGTGCATGCTCCTAGGGGGATAGATTGGTAGGAAAAGACCATCGCTCGTCCCCGACCGCCACTCATAAGGAAGGCAATCAATAAATAAAAGTGTGCTCCAACTTCAGCACAAAGCGGTTCACCATAGATGCATGCTTCGGGAATCACAAACCTCAACACAAGTATTTCTACTAATCCATAGTCGCCCACTAGCATGACTCTAATATCACCACCTTTATATCGCAAAACTATTGCAAGGAATCAAACATATCATATTCAGCGATCTACAAGTTTTATGTAGGATTTTATGACTAACCATGTGAATGACCAATTCATGTCATCTCTCTAAATAGATATAAGTGAAGCAAGAGAGTTTAATTCTTTCTACAAAGATATGCCCACGCTCTAACAAATATAAGTGAAGTAAAAGAGCATTCTACAAATGGCAGTTTTCTATGTGAAGAGAAACAGGAAATCCAAACTTCAAAAGATATAACTGGAGCACATGAAGCATTCTATAAAGCCATACTGAAAAGATTTAAGTGAGGTGCAATGAGCATTCTATAAATCAACCAAGGACTATCCCATACCAGCATGGTGCATAAAAGAAAAGTGAAAACTAAATGCAAAAGATGCTTCAAGACTCGCACCTATCGCATGAACGAAACGAATATGAAAACATATCGATACTTGTTGAAGAAAGAGGGGATGCCTTCCGGGGCATCCCCAAGCTTAAATGTCGGATGTGGGTTTCCGGCAGACCCTTAAGGTTCAAACTCTAGGGTGCGCACGAAGATCTCTCCCCTACCGATCTACGTCCGATCGCCTCGTGAGATCTAAGCTAAAAACAATGAACGACACGAGGGACACAAGATTTATACTATTTCGGGCCACCATTTTGGTGTAATACCCTACTCTAGTGTGTGGTGTGGTGGATTGCCTCTGGGGCTTATGATGAACAGTACAGGGGAAGAACAGCCTCGCGAGAGGTGTTCTTGAGCTGGTGCGATGAACTGCTTGGGTGAGTTCGCTCGCCTCTCTCTCTCTAATGAGCACTTGATCTGTCCTCCCTTTCCTCGGTGGTGGCTAGTCCTATTTATATAGGCCCTGGTCATCTTCCCAAATATTGAGCGGGAAGGGCGCCAACAATGGCCATTTTGAAGGGGAACATCTAGTACAAGTTATCCTGACTAAAGTTGGTCTTCGGCTGCCAAAAGCACTGGTGATGACGCTGTCTTGGGCTCCACGGTGACCTCCATCCTGCCGCTCTGCTGTTCTTGGTCTCGTTGCACTGAAATGTCAACCTTTGCCTGATGCCTTGGTACTCCACGCCTGTGCTTGCCCCCTTTGCACCAAAGAGGAAACAAGGACACTGCACGGGCCGGCGCCCGCCTGGCGCCCGCCTGGTCTCGATTGTCATGGCTTACGTCACGAGCACCTCGCGAGGTACCCTGCCTTGATCTCCCCGCCTCCTTGCGAGCCTTCCTGGCGAGGCCGTTCCTAAGGAAGCCTAGCGTTGTCCGCCCCGCGAGGCTTGGCCCCTCGCGAGGGTCTTGAGTCTTGCGCTGGTGAAGAAGGGTCGTACTGGGCCACCACTCGAGCCACGACGCAGGCCACAGGCAGGCAAGTCCGGGAACCCCCGTTCCCACGCCGACAGTAGCCCCCGGGCCCAAGGCGCGCTCGGAGAAGTGAAGGGGCAAGTGCGGAGCGTCGCGGTCCCCATCAGCCTGCGGCCTTGGACGCCGCGTGGTGGTTGATTGGACGTGGGCGTCTCCGCTTCCCCATGCTGCCTCGGCAACCGCTTGACTTGACAAGTCCCTGCACGCAGAAACGGGTCATGAACCTGTGATCGTGGAGGCCGACGGTTGGCTTCCTTCCTGTTATAAATGCAGGAGGGCGCAAGCCTCCGCTGCACATCTCCCTCCTTGCTTCCTCCTTTTTCCTCATCCCAGCTACTCGCCATCTCCCATGGCGCCGCCGAAGAGGTTCTCGGCCGCAGAGAAGGGAAAGGCTCGTCGGGAAGGGCCTGACTCTCCTCCGGCCAAGCGCGGCCGAGGTCGTCCACACAAGCATCATGTGGCTCCCATAGTGGCTTCCCGCGGTCGCGGAGGCGATCCCCTGCGCGGTGATGGGTGGTTGTCAAGGGAAGGCGTGCCATGACTACGCGGCCTCCCAGGCCGCGCTTCCGCTCTGCGGAGGTGCTGCCGGAGTTTGTCGTGTGGTCGGCGGACCCAACCAGCACCTGGCTCCAGCTTCCCCGCTTCTTTGCAGGTGAACTTCCGGGCGGCCTCTGGCTTCAAGCGGACGGTTGCTGCAGCAGGGCCTCCTCGGCTTCGCTGGAGGTCTCCATCGTCGGGTATGTGGCCCTGACCCGCGGCTGGCAAACGTTTGCCCCGCGCGTGGCCTAAACCAGCGGTGCACCCTGCACTTCAAGTTCGATGGAGACGCCACCCTCTACGTTAGGGTGTTTGGAGAAGACGGTCGTCGAGCTGGGTGCTGCCCCGAAGACGATGACCGCGGCCGGGTACCCAGCACCGACGATGATCCTGATGAAGATGTCGGCAGGCGCATGGTCGGCGGCGCTCATGGCTCGCCAAGCTTCGGCGGCTCTCCTTCGGACAGCAACACCTCCAGCGTTGGCCGCAACCAACCTCCGCACCATCGCGCTCACCTTGAGGGAGGGAGCGGGTCAGTCTGCTGTCATGCCTCGGTGAAGCGCGAGGAGGAGTCTGACTGAACTCCGGAGGCAGTACGAGCCCTCGCCGCGAGTTGGTGCCGAGCAAGTCGTGCCTATTTTGTTTGTCTCCCTTCCCTGCGTGTCAGGACCCTGATCCTAAGTCACACCGATGTAGCATGTAACACATCATAACACTTTGCGGCCTCACGCACAGTATTCCCACGGGTGCCACCTTACCTGGCCCGGGACCGTTTGCGTCTTTTGGCTCACGTATATGATAGTGCCGCTAGCATCCATATGACCAAGAACCCGGGCTGACATGGCTAGTCATAAACCCAAAGTGGCACAACCTTACAGGGACAGGCATCCATGACCCAGCATCGAACGTGTCGGTCATCAGCGAGTGAATCCAGGCTGTAGCACTGGGCTAGCAGGACTCCGGTGAACCGAGCTGTAGCGGGCTACCAGGACTCCGGTATTCATCGCGTGACATTTCCCCGAGGGTACAGACACAGGAACGAAGAAGGACACATGCCGGCCAGCCTAAGTGTTCCGGAGCAGTAGCAAGCTACCATGGCTCGGTGGAAACACTAGGAGACATTTCCTGGTAAGAGAGGCTACTAAGGATAAACAACTAGATAGTCAGATCCCACACATACCAAGCATTTCAATAACATGCACACAATATGCTCGATATGTGCAAATACAACATGGCATCACAACATGACTCTACGACTCAAGTATTTATTCATTAGGCTCCGAGGAGCGAGATATTACAATCATGGGTCTCATGACCCAACAATCAGAGCATACAAGTCAAGCACATGCGGAAGCTTAACATGTCTGAGTACAGACATCTACAAATGAAACAGGCCGAGAAGCCTGACTATCTACCAGATCCTGTCGAGGGCACAACATCGTAGCTGAGGTAACAAGCTAAACGTCAAAGTCCACGCGGTACTACTAGCGAGACTGAAGTCTCTCTGCAAAAACATAAATTAAGCAAGGTGAGTACAAATGTACCCAGCAAGACTTACATCAGATCTAACTACATATGCATCATTATCAACAAAGGGGGTGGTGGGGTTTAACTGCAGCAAGCCAGCTTTGACTCGGTGGCTATCCTAAACTACGACTGCAAGAAACTCTTTTGAGGTGGCGCACACGAGTCCACATATTCACCATATCAATACACCACTATGGATCCGCTCCCGTCTCCCTACGAGAATGCCATACATAGCACTCATGCTTATCTTGCGTACTTTAGAGTATCCACTTTCACTTGTCTATGAACTGTACAGGCAACCCAGAAGTCCTTTACCGCGGACACGGCTATTCGAATAGATCATATTAACCCTGCAGGGGTGTACTTCTTCACACACGCTCTCACCACATACCGCCGTTTACACGACATGTATTCGGTAACCTTCAAGCGGAAGCCCAGCGAGTGTGTCAGCCACGACCTGACTAACCACGCAAGTCTCTCGTCTAGGTTTATCACCTATTCGCGTTCCATCCGCAAGGAGATCCGGCCGGGGTATCGCTCACGGCCCCAAATGATGTGAGCAGGGTTCCCAAGCCCACCATCCGGGTGCCACTTGGTACACCCTGCCACTATGCCTAGTCTGTCCCAAGCGCACCTATACCGGGTGCCACTTGGTAGACTAGTAACACTACCTACAAACACCAGAAACTAGTTGCAACTCCTGGACAGAGATTAAGTTGATTAATAAGCCGAGAGGGGCCGAGTTACCAAAACCCAATGTGTGGTAGTAGCTGTTCATGGATCACAAACACAGAACTCAGTTCCTAAGGACGGCTGCAATGAGACAACCCACCATGTACTCCTACATGGCCTCTCACCGCTACCTTTACCAAATCGTGTTCACACACTTAGCTCACACACAGTAGGACATGTTCACACGCCTCTGATTCATCCCCGATGAATCAGACCTGACTCAACTCTAAGCAGTAGCAGGCATGACAAACAAGCATGAATGAGTAGGCACATCAGGGCTCAAACAACTCCTACTCATGCTAGTGGGTTTCATCTATTTACTGTGGCAATGACAGGTCATGCAAAGGATAAAGGGGTTCAGCTACCGCAGCAAGTAACAGATGAATCGGTGTTGTCCTAATGCATTGAAAGAGAGCAGGAGCAAGAGAGTGGGATTGTATCGGAATGAACAAGGGGGGTTTGCTTGCCTGGCACTTCTGAAGATAATATAGTTCTTCATCGGTGTCATCGATCACATCGTCGGTACACGTCTATTGAGAGGGGACAAGCACCGACAAACAAAGAAGAAACACAATCAATGCAATGCAACAATATGATGCATGCATGTGACATGGCAATATGATGTGGTTTGTGCTAATGCAACTAGCAACAAGTTAAATGAAGTTGGTTTGAATCCAAAATTCAAATCCAAACTCCATATGTGAAGGTTTACATGCCATTTATATGATTTGTTCTAACATGCATGCAAATGATACAATTGGATAGATTGGATTTTTCTGATCATTTTTCATATATAAATTATTTCATTTGGCGTTACGGTTGATTTTCTATGATTTTTAGAAATTTGTCGTATTTTCTGGAATTTCCTAAAAAGAATAAATCCAGTAAATGATTTACTGTGTCAGCCTGACGTGAGTGTGACGTCAGCAGGTCAACAGGTCATGGTCCGGTCAAACCTGACAAAGGGTCCCGCATATCAGTGTGATTAGCTTAACTAAATACATTTGGTACTAATCCTAGTTAATTAGCGGGCTGGGCCCCACCTATCATTGACCCAGGGGGTCAAACTGGCCCACCCGTGGTCAAACGGGGTCAGCGGGGTCAAACCCGCCAGCGACTCGACGCCGGCGAGGCCCGAGACGGTGGCGGCCGTTGGAAACGCGCTACGGGGCACGGGCGAGGCCGTTCTTGGGCTTGTTGGAGAGCTCTAGCAGGCGCGCATCTAGTGGTGGTGGAGGCCAGGTCTATCGTGGCCGGAGCCAACGACGGCGAGCTCCAAGGCGGCGGCCGGAGTTCACCCATGTGCGGGGTTGGGGCTGCGGCGTGCAAACGTAGAAGCTGAGGTGCTAGCGAGGCACTACGCGATGCGGCGGGCATGTTGGTTAGCACGGGATGACCAAATGGTCGCCGGTGCGACGCCGGCGACAAGCTCGAGCGGAGGCGAGCTTCGGCCTCGATGAACACGACGGCCACGGTGTGGAAAAGGATGGGGCGTTAAGGGGAAAATGACCGGAGTCTCACAGCGTGTCGATTGAAGTGCTCGTCGGGCTCGGGGAAGGCCTGCAGTCGACGGAGCGACGACGGGGATCGCCGGATCCCACGGAAGAAGACGGCGGCGTTCGGGACGAAGCAGGGCTTCCCGACCCGTGTATCTCGGCGAGGAGGAGTAGGGCGACGGGGAGGTTCTTTTAGACACGATGGAGAGGCGGGGCAGTGGCTCTGGGCGCGGCAGCGGCGAGCGGCGGCGACGGTGGCCCTCGGGTGAGCTCGGGGGAGAGAGCCAGGGGAGGGGAGAGAGAGCAGCGAGTGAGGGAGAGGGGACAGGGTCTTCGGGCGTCTCCGTGGCGCTGGTAGAATGCCCGGGGCTCCCAGGTGGAAGCAGGAGGTGGCCGAGGGCTCTCGGGCGCGCGCCACCGAGCTGCTTCGGGGCGAGGGGGAGGAAGACGACAGAAGGGTGGCCTGGTGGGCTGGGCCGGCCACTTGGGCTGCCAGGTAGGCTTCACAGGTGAGTTTCTGTTCTTTTATTGTTTTTCTGCGGCTTTGTGGCTTTAATAAAAATACTAGATCAATCCCAAAAATCATGCAACTGCTCATGACCACTGTTAGAAATATATCCTACAGTAAACATTTCAGTTTGGGATTATTTGAGCATTTAAAAAAAATTATAGTAGTTAAATGCCCAAATGCAAATAAGTAATGATTTAATTCAAAAATCCAGAAGGGCCTAAAAATATGTACATCATTTTTGGCAGAGGTTTTCACCTTTACCAGAAATCATGAACATTTCCAGAGGGCATTCTGGGTTTATTGAAAAGATTTTATTTTGACCCTAGTTGAACTCATTAGCTGCTAGGGTTTATCAGCCCGCATTTCAAGTTTCATAAAATTTAAACATGATGCACACATGAAGGGCTAGCCTACTGCAGACCAGGACCAGGGATGTGACAACTCACCCCCACCAAACGATAATCTCGACCCGAGATTCAAGCGTAGGGTAAGACGAAGGGGAAACGCAAACTAACACAATCTTCACGATCCAGGGTGCACTTCATAAAAGCGTTGATTCGATCACCATCTTTGTCTCGATATCTTGCTTTGAGAACTCCAACTAATATGACAAGAAGAGGAAAGGAAAACTCTAGAAGAATCGATCTTCTTGAAGACCGAACAACTCAGGATCAACTCACGGGATGAGACATAGCAACACCACTCGAGCTGAGACACAAAACACACATATAAAGAAATGGAGTGAGACAGATGACGAGGGTTCACTAGGTAAACAACAATTCCACACTTAAGAGGGTGGTGAACAGTTGTCAACGTAGCGAGGAGTTGAGTTGTCATGATACCACAATGAGACACCTTAGGGATGGTGACTCGTAGATATATCCCCTTAGGTGGCAAAAAGAATTACCTTTGATTCAAAAATCATCGAAACCCTTTATACCAGCCTAAGGCAATTCACCAACAATCAATTTGCGGGGTGCAAAGGAATGGCATACCCAGACTAGAATGGATGATGTGGATTACCTTGTTGAAAACAACACAAGGGATGATTTTAGTAACTGGGGAGAAGCTCAACAGTAGAGAGTGAGTCCATTGTTTGAGAAGTTATAGAATAACCGAGGAAGCTGAGAGCAAACCCAGTTAGTGTCGATGATAACACCTAGCGCTTGCGCGTGCTCTCAAGAACTTGAGCATTTCCATATTCATCAGGGTTTTACCAACATCCGTGTCAAGGGTCCTGGCAACACAACGTACTATCATGATGAACATCGATGGACGATGCAGAGGCAAAGGAAGATAACACTTCTCCAATTTCACCTTAGCAAGGCCAAGGAAACAAAATCTGGATGATCGACCGAGAGACATTTAGCACTCCGCTTCTAATGTTCTCCTTGATGTGCTAGCGTATCCCATTCATTGAAATGGTTTGGTAACTAGAACATCAAGTAAAAGATCGGACTTCGGGAAGACAAAAATCATAAGGAATAACTACGGAAGTAAATCCATAAGAAATCCTCATGGGGAGGTGGCCAACTTCCTCAAACAAGATACTACCATAATAGGTCTTCCGGCTGGGTGTGTTGGCCACGACATCCACTTTACTGGGTTACAGAGAGACCATTATTATAGTTCCTAGGAAACGTTCCAACCATCATATCTGCCTGAGATTCAGGTTTGGTTGGTGTCAGAATAATCCAGACTCATCAAGTCTAGGAAGAAAAATGAAAGTTTGCAACATAAATCGACGAGATGACGTTGCGAGATTCCCGGGGAAATGAACTATGATAGCAAGCTCAAAAACATGAGCTGGTTCTGCTACACATGTGTGAACATGCTGCCTTAGACAATCATGATCACATGGTAGTCTTACAATAAAACACTATCGAGTTCTGGTAGGGAACCATCATTGAGGATATAGGAATCCTGTGCATGAACTAGTATTTGCACAGCAACTCCTTTTCCTTGAACAAATCAATCAGTGGCTTGGTGTGCTAGGGATACATATGGAATGAAGATTATCAGTCTATCAGACCATAGAATACTTCGCACATGCATGACTGACTTGGGATGATTCCAGAGGAGCAAAAACAAACTTTCTCGAATTCACGACAGCAACTTACATCAAATGCACGTGAATCAAAGGAAGTCACTTCTTTCATCCAAACATATACTTCATGAACGGGGCATGAAGAAAATGCTTACACAAGTTTCCAACACTAGCTTAATGTTCAACAAAATCATGGAGGAGATAAGGATGTTGTCAATGGGCTCAACAACAATTCATCAGGGTTTCCATATAAGTGGAATACCACAATTATGTGAACAAGGTGATAGCATTGATCAGAGCCAAAGAATATAATGGTGTATGCCCGAGGAAACAACCACGAGTAAGACAACATTATGAGTATCGTTGGTTCTGATTTGATTTGACGATAGCCCATACCCAATCAAAGGTTCGGGTAAGATAATAGATCGAACAATTGATCACAAGGACCAATTGATGAAGATATCATCTTTCTTCAACACACACACACACACACAAAAAGATATCCCTTAACATGAACCAAGTCGAACAAGCTTTTATCTTCCAACTCTCCAAGTTGTTGTTTAGCTTGACCAACTAGCTCAGGGGTATCCCACACAGATTCTTGGAGAAGGGGTGGTTTACAGGAAACCATCTTGATCACGAACTCAACATAGCGGTCAGGTGACAACCTGGTAATACTTCTGAGAAGATATTCGGAAAATCACAAACCACCGATATGTTACTAAGCTCGAGAACAATCTTGCTTTTCAGGGCAAGACGATATGATCAAAGAGCGAGGGATTTGGAATAATCCTAACTCATTGATCGAAGGGTGCACCGAAAATAAGGACTAGGTAGCACGTTCAGTCTTAGAATGATGATTCAAGAACCAACACACTAAGAATGAAATTATTGTCCTTGAACTACCAAGCAACAAGGTTACTAGGAGTATTGATTTCACACATCACGATTCACTTGTCGGCATTCCGGTTGCAACAACACGGGAACCGAGAAATGAATAATGATGGAGAGAGTATCACTGTATCAAGAGTTCATAGGATGGTGTGCAATTCCCATGATATTCTTGATATAAGATGGTAATACTCCAAGGTGGAACAGACCAGAAGCTAGATTGCATTTGATCTGCGGAATACAACTGCTTTGACCCAATCCTGGATATGGATGAGGTACTAGAGTTTGTTTCTCCTAGTCATCCTGAATAGAATGCTTGACTGACCACAAGAATAATAAGCATCGATAACATGAATGCACAATTACTCCTGACTATCAATTGATAGACGAAGATCGGAATACGACTGAAGAGGGACAACTCAAAGGAACATATATCTTTCTGAGTTGTGGATGCATAGATCAGTATGCCGAGCAAATTCAGGATATTTCTTCCGGATAACCCATGCTGAAGAGGAAGGACTGGCAGATTCACAACTATGAATGGAGAACTCATCAAGAGCATTCTGGTTGCGATCTTTTGGTTCAAAGAACTTCTGCCATAATGGTTCATGGTATTGGAAGAATGATATACCACGAACCTCAAAGACTATCGCAAAGGTTACTAATATCCTAAAGGTACGAGCAACACTAACAACATGAAGTAAGTAGGGAAATCTCGGGTTCAGAAACCCAGGAGTAAAATACCTACTACTAAGTGGCATCACGCGATGCTTTCGAGAATGATGGCCATGATCATCACACTGGGAACTCAAACATGTCTAGATTACTAGGTAATACTCCAAGACACCTAGGGTCATAATAATAATTCCAACATATATGTCGAGGTAATAGAATACCTCAACTCAGCGTTTAGTGTGCTTAATCTGGCCCAAAGAAACATCGGGAAGGGAAAGGGGGATTTGCAAATGCATCAGACTATTTAGAAACCTGGGATGACTCGGACAGCATAACGGCTATAAATGCTCAAAAAGATTTGGGACATGCTACAAAAATGGTGGCATAACCACTTAGAAGCACAATATCAAGGTTCCGAGGCCAACTATGAATACACGGGAGTAGTAGGAACCGAACTGAAGATTAGAACCATCAATCCTACAAGTCTACGAATTAGTAACACGTGATCCTGATAGAGAGAAGAGAAAGCCTAGTTCCTTAACCCCGTTGGAAAGATAAGATGACTCAGATCAGAAGGGCATAAGGTATAAGGAGTAAAAAGAGCCTTACGTTCCAACCCACAATCAATTCCCCTACATATAACTAAAGCATTTCTAGACTCAACTTCGACCAGTTTGGCTTGGTAATCCTACAGGCAGTCAAGCTCTGATACCAAAGCTGTCAGGACCCTAATCCTAAGTCACACCGATCTAGCATGCAACACATCATAACACTTTGCGGCCTCATGCACGGTATTCCCACGGGTGCCACCTTACCTGGCCCGGGACCATTTGCGCCTTTTGGCTCACGTATATGATAGTGCCGCTAGCATCCATATGACCAAGAACCCGGGCTGACATGGCTAGTCATAAACCCAAAGTGGCACAACCTTACAGGAAAAGGCATCCATGACCCAGCATCGAACGTGTCGGTCATCAGCGAGTGAATCTAGGCTGTAGCACTGGGCTAGCAGGACTCCGGTGAACCGGGCTGTAGCGGGCTAACAGGACTCCGGTATTCATCACGTGACATTTCCCCGAGGGGACAGACACAGGAACGAAGAAGGACACATGCCGGCCAACCTAAGTGTTCCGGAGCAGTAGCAAGCTACCATGGCTCGGTGGAAACACTAGGAGACATTTCCCGGTAAGAGAGGCTACTAAGGATAAACAACTAGATAGTCAGATCCCACACATACCAAGCATTTCAATAACATACACACAATATGCTCGATATGTGCAAATACAACATGGCATCACAACATGACTCTATGACTCAAATATTTATTCATTAGGCTCCGAGGAGCGAGATATTACAATCATGGGTCTCATGACCCAACAATCAGAGCATACAAGTCAAGCACATGCGGAAGCTTAACATGTCTGAGTACAGACATCTACAAATGAAAAAGGCCGAGAAGCCTGACTATCTACCAGATCCTGCCGAGGGCACAAGATCGTAGCTGAGGTAACAAGCTAAACGTCGAATTCCACGCGGTACTACTAGCGAGACTGAAGTCTCTCTGCAAAAACATAAATTAAGCAACGTGAGTACAAATGTACCCAGCAAGACTTACATCAGATCTAACTACATATGCATCATTATCAACAAAGGGGGTGGTGGGGTTTAACTGCAGCAAGCCAGCTATGACTCGGTGGCTATCCTAAACTATGACTGCAAGTAACTCTTTTGAGGTGGCGCACACGAGTCCACATATTCACCATATCAATACACCACTATGGATCCGCTCCCGTCTCCCTACGAGAACTCCATACATAGCACTCACGCTTATCTTGCGTATTTTAGAGTATCCACTTTCACTTGTGGATGAACTGTACAGGCAACCCAGAAGTCCTTTACCGCGGACACGGCTATTCGAATAGATCATATTAACCCTGCAGGGGTGTACTTCTTCACACACGCCTCACCACTTACCGCCGTTTACACAACATGTACTCGGCACCCTTCAAGCGGAAGCCCAGCGAGGGTGTCGGCCACGACCTGACTAACCACACAAGTCTCTCGTCCAGGTTTATCGCCTATTCGGGTTCCATCCACAAGGAGATCCAGCCGGGGTGTCGCTCACGGCCCCAAATGATGTGAGCAGGGTTCCCAAGCCCACCATCCGGGTGCCACTTGGTACACCGTGCCACTATGCCTAGTCTGTCCCAAGCCCACCTGTACCGGGTGCCACTTGGTAGACTAGTAACACTACCTAGAAACACCAGAAACTAGTTGCAACTCCTGGACAGAGATCAAGTTGATTAATAAGCCGAGAGGGGCCGAGTTACCGGAACCCAATGTGTGGTAGTAGCTGTTCATGGATCACAAACACAGAACTCATTTCCTAAGGACGGCTGCAATGAGACAACCCACCATGTACTCCTACATGGCCGCTCACCGCTACCTTTACCAAATCGTGTTCACACACTTAGCTCACACACAGTAGGACATGTTCACACGCCTCTGATTCATCCCCGATGAATCAGACCTGACTCAACTCTAAGCAGTAGCAGGCATGACAAACAAGCATGAATGAGTAGGCACATCAGGTCTCAAACAACTCCTACTCATGCTAGTGGGTTTCATCTATTTACTGTGGCAATGACAGGTCATGCAAAGGATAAAGGGGTTCAGCTACCGCAGCAAGTAATAGATGAATCGGTGTTGTCCTAATGCATTAAAAGAGAGCAGGAGCGAGAGAGTGGGATTGTATCGGAATGAACAAGGGGGGTTTGCTTGCCTGGCACTTCTGAAGATAATATAGTTCTTCATCGGTGTCATCGATCACATCGTCGGTACACGTCTACTGAGAGGGGACAAGCACCGACAAACAAAGAAGAAACACAATCAATGCAAGGCAACAATATGATGCATGAATGTGACATGGCAATATGATGTGGTTTGTGCTAATGCAACTAGCAACAAGTTAAATGAAGTTGGTTTGAATCTAAAATTCAAATCCAAACTCCATATGTGAAGGTTTAAATGCCATTTATATGATTTGTACTAAACAGCAGCTATAAGTTGTTCTAACATGCATGCAAATGGTACACATGGATAGATTGGATTTTTCTCACCGACAAACAAAGAAGAAACACAATCAATGCAATGCAACAATATGATGCATGAATGTGACATGGCAATATGATGTGGTTTGTGCTAATGCAACTAGCAACAAGTTAAATGAAGTTGGTTTGAATCTAAAATTCAAATCCAAACTCCATATGTGAAGGTTTAAATGCCATTTATATGATTTGTACTAAACAGCAGCTATAAGTTGTTCTAACATGCATGCAAATGGTACACATGGATAGATTGGATTTTTCTGATCATTTTTCATATATAAATTATTTCATTTGGAGTTACGGTTGATTTTCTATGATTTTTAGAAGTTTGTGGTATTTTCTGGAATTTCCTAAAAAGAATAAATACAGTAAATGATTTACTGCGTCAGCCTGACGTGAGTGTGACGTAAGCAGGTCAACAGGTCACGATCCGGTCAAACCTGACACTGGGTCCCGCATGTCAGTGTGATTAGCTTAACTGAATTCATTTGGTACCAATCCTAGTTAATTAGCGGGGCTGGGCCCCACCTGTCATTGACCCAGGGGTCAAACTGGCCCACCCGTGGTCAAACGGGGTCATCGGGGTCAAAGCCGCCGACGACTCGACGCCGGCGAGGCCCGAGACGGTGGCGGCCGTCGGAAACGCGCTACGGGGCACGGGCGAGGCCGTTCTTGGGCTTGTTAGAGAGCTCTAGCAGGCGCCCATCTAGTGGTGGTGGAGGCCGGGTCTATCGTGGCCGGAGTCAACGACGGCGAGCTCCAAGGCGGCGGCCGGAGTTCGGCCATGTGCGGGGTTGGGGCTGCGGCGTGCAAACGCAGAAGCTGAGGCGCTAGCGAGGCACTACGCGATGCGGCAGGCATGTTGGTTAGCACGGGATGACCAAATGGTCGCCAGAGCGACGCCAGCGACAAGCTCGAGTGGAGGCGAGCTTCGGCCTCGATGAACACGACGGCCACGGTGTGGAAAAGGACGGGGCGTTAGGGGGAAAATGACCGGAGGCTCACAGCGCGTCGATTGAAGTGCTCGTCGGGCTTGGGGAAGGCCTGCAGTCGACGAAGCGACGACGGGGATCGCCGGATCCCACGGAAGAAGACGGCTGCGTTCGGGATGAAGCACGGCTTCCCGACCCGTGTGTCTCGGCGAGGAGGAGTAGGGTGACGGGGCGGTTCTTCTAGACACGATGGAGAGGCGGGGCAGTGGCTCTGGGCGCGGCAGCGGCGAGCGGCGGCGACGGTGGCCCTCGGGTGAGCTCGGGGGAGAGAGCCAGGGGAGGGGAGAGAGGGCAGCGAGTGAGGGAGAGGGGATAGGGTCTTCGGGCGTCTCCGTGGCGCTGGTAGAAGGCCCGGGGCTCCCAGGTGGAAGCAGGAGGTGGCCGAGGGCTCTCGGGCGCGCGCCACCGAGCTGCTTCGGGGCGAGGGGGAGGAAGATGACAGAAGGGTGGCCTGGTGGGCTGGGCCGGCCACTTGGGCCGCCAGGTGGGCTTCACAGGTGAGTTTCTGTTCTTTTATTGTTTTTCTGCGGCTTTGTGGCTTTAATAAAAATACTAGATCAATCCCAAAAATCATGCAACTGCTCATGACCACTGTTAGAAATATATCCTACAGTAAACATTTCAGTTTGGGATTATTTGAGCATTTAAAATATTTTATAGTAGTTAAATGCCCAAATGCAAATAAGTAATGATTTAATTCAAAAATCCAGATCGGCCTAAAAATATGTACATCATTTTTGGCAGAGGTTTTCACCTTTACCAGAAATCATGAACATTTCCAGAGGGCATTTTGAGTTTATTGAAAAAGATTTTAGTTTGACCCTAGTTGAATTCATTAGCTGCTAGGGTTTATCAGCCCCCATTTCAAGTTTCATAAAATTTAAACATGATGCACACATGAAGGGCTAGCCTACTGCAGACCAGGACCAGGGATGTGATACTGCGCAAAGAGAAAGTAGTGTAGGGCCCCGCGGGGGCATGTTGGACTGTTGCTGTTAATTACCATGTTGTTTCCGCTATTTCTGTGTTGTGTTTTTGTGATGCATGCCCGTGTGCAGGAATTACTTCGCTCAGGGGGACTTGCCGTAGTCTTCGCTTCCCGAGGCCAAGGCCTCGCCGTGCGCTTCATGTCTTGCAAGGATTAGTCAGGAGTGGTAACTTCTGGTCTCGGTCGTGGAGGTGGCCAACTCAGGTCCTTTGTTCGTGTCGCGATGCCCGTGGGGCACGGACTGGGAGGGGTGCCCCCATAGTGGACTTGGATAGGAGAGCCTCAAACGACTGGGGCAGAAAACACTCGCGTGGACACCCGCACATCCCCCTCGTGAGACTTGCGCGAGAGAAAACGAGGCAAGTAGGCGAAAAAGACAGAGAGTCACAAGTCAAGGACGACAACAATTCCAATAAAACTTTAAATAGGGACGAACAAGCCAACTGCAGAAAGCAATGAAAAAGCTGCGTCCGGCACCTAATCTAGTCTTCGACGTCTTCTCACCAGCGCGGAGCTAAGTTCTGCCACAGGGCGTGGGCGGGAGCCCCCGAGGCCCGAGGGAGGCTCTCTGGAGACTCCGGGGCATGTACAGTCCCAACTCATTATTACATGAGAGAGTCACGGGTGGCAAGCTTCACAGGCATTAGCCTTCTTCACAGGCTCCGGGCCTTTCTCCGGGAAATGAGCTTCACAGGTGTTGGACTTGTTCACAGGCACCGTGCCTTTCTTGGTTCGTCTAGCTTCATAGGCGTCGGGCCTTCTTTACAGGCTCTGGGCCTTTCTCGGGGAAATGAGCTTCACAGGCGTTGGCCTTCTTCACAGGCACTGGGCCTTTCTTGGTTCGTCTAGCTTCACAGGCGCCGGGCCTTCTTTACATGCTCTGGGCCTTTCTTCAATGGTAGAACTTCCGGAGATGCTGGATGTTCCACGCGTTCGGGATGGGCACCCCCTCCTGAGTCTCCAAGCGTGCGGCACCAGGCCTAGAGACGTGAACAACCTTGAACGGGCCCTCCCACATGGGCGAGAGCTTGTGCAGCCCCTCCCTGGAGAGCACCCGTCTGAGCATGAGGTCACCTACCTCAAGGGTCCTGGGGCGGATGCTGCGGCAGTGGTACCGTCGCAGTGCTTGTTGGTATCTAGCAGCCCGAAGCGCAGCCTCCCGACGACGTTCCTCCCCAAGCACAAGGTCCACCCCCCGCATGGCGTCCTGCTGTGCTTCGTCGAAAGCCAGGACCTGCGCGGAGCGATGCTTGACCTCAAGAGGAAGGACCGCCTCAGCACCATAGACGAGGGAGAACGGGGTTTCGCCGGTCGACTTGGTAGCGGTAGTACGGATGGACCATAGCATGGACTAAAGCTCGTCGTGCCAGCCCCTGCCGCAGGCCTCCAGCTTTTTTCCTTGCTCCCTGGAGATGCAACGTAGAGTAACGTCATTTGGCCGCTTTCGGTAGAGCTCTCCGTCTTGGATGCAGTAGGCCATGGCCTGCCGCACCACACGTTCCCCGTCCTCCTCCTTCTCCGAAAGGATCCCTTGCACCAAGTAATCCTTGAACTCCGCGGTCCAACATCCCTCCTGAGGCTCCAGCGCCAGGAGAAGGCGTGCCCTTGAGGTCGGGCCACAGGACGGGGCTCCCAAGGCAGGCGGTTGAGGGAGCTCCTCCCGAGGCTGTGCTGTGCTCGATAGTGATAGCGCCGCTGAGGGTTTGAAGTGTCGCTCCTCGAAGATGCCAGGCTCCTGAGGCAACCGCTTGGACGCCCTCCTGGCGATGTCATCAGCCTCTTGATTGGTGTTGCGAGGCACATGTTGCAACTCCAGCCCCCAAATCTGTTTCTCCATCCTGTGGACCTCCTCGAGATACACTTCCATGTGTTCGTCCTTGGTCTCGTATACCTTGTTGGAGAAGTTGACGAGGAGTTGTGAATCGCCCTTGATGGTGAGGCGCTTTACTCCCAAGGCGGCTGCTGCCTTCAAGCCCGCTATCAGGCCCTCGTACTATGCTATGTTGTTGGAGACCTTCTCTCCATGCTGGAAGCAGAGTTGCACATCATAGTAGAGCTTGTCCTGAGTGGGGGATATGAGCACTGCTCCAGCCCCCGCGCCCTGTCGCGAGAACGCCCCGTTGAAGTACATGACCCAGCCGTCCGGCGCTTCACTTCCCGGGGAAAGCGATCGGTCCTCACCTGCTTTGAGACCCGGTGCCTCTGCCCATTCTGCCACAAAATCTGCAAGCGCGGCTCCCTTGATGACTCTGGTCGTTCTGAATTCCAGATGAAACGCTTGCAATTCGATGTTCCATTCAGCGACTCTTCCAGCTGAGTTGGGGCTCCTGAGTACCCTTTCCAAGGGGTATGCTGAGACGACCTTGATGGGATGACCTTGAAAATAGTTTTGCAGCTTGCGCGAACCACCAA
Organism: Triticum dicoccoides; assembly: GCF_002162155.2. Lineage (NCBI taxonomy): Eukaryota > Viridiplantae > Streptophyta > Magnoliopsida > Poales > Poaceae > Triticum > Triticum dicoccoides. Next base: position 413,707,077 of record NC_041391.1, on the reverse strand, counting down.
CAGCGCGAGGAGGAGTTTTTGGGGCATGGGGTACCGCGCCCTCGCATCCCATAGCACCGTGCTGACGAAGTATACAGGGTGCTCGATGAGGTTGAGGGTGCTGACGCAGCCCGCGTCCTCCGGAGGTTGAGTCGCCTCCTGAGACGACGGAGCCCCCAGTGCTTGGTCGCCTGGAGAGGCCTCCTCCGCTCTAGGTGCATTTCCCTGCTGAGGCTGATCCTTGTCTGCTGCGGTCGTGATCTTCGCGTGGCTTTCTTGGCTTTGCTCTGCCCCAGCCGGTACGGCGGCTGCGGCCTTGGTCCGGCGCTCCTCTTTAACCGCCACCAGGGCTGCGGTGGCGGAGTAGGGGGTGGCTGCAAGGTAAAGCACCAAGGGCTCCCGAGGGCGCGGAGCTACCATCACCGGTGGGCTGGTAAGGTACTTCTTTAGATCTTGGAATGCCTTGTCGGCCTCTTCAGTCCACTCGAACGGGCCCTTCTTCTTCATCAGCTTGAAGAAGGGCAGTGCCCACTCCCCCAGCTTGGATATGAAGCGTCCCAGCGTGGTTACACGCCCGGTGAGCTTCTGCATTTCTCTGAGGGTCTTTGGCGGACTCATGTCTTCGACTGCTTTGACCTTCTTTGGGTTGGCCTCGATGCTCCTGTGGGACACAAGGAAGCCCAAGAACTTGCCCGAGGGGACTCCAAATACACACTTCTCTGGATTGAGCCGCATATCCACTTCACGGAGGCTCGTGAAGGTTTCTTCCATGTCCTGTATCAGGGTTTTCGCCTCCCGAGACTTCACCACAATGTCATCGACGTATGCTTCAGCGTTTCTCCCCAGCTGCCGGCCCAAGGCGATGTGCATCAGCCGCTGAAAGGTCGCGCCTGTGTTGCACAGCCCAAATGGCATGCAAGTATAGCAGTACACTCCACACGGGGTCAGGAAGGCCGTTTTCTCCATGTCTTCTACCGCCATATTGATCTGGTGATAGCCCGAGAAGGCATCAAGGAATTACAGTAGGTCACACTTGGCGGTAGAGTCGACGATCTGGTTGATGCGAGGGAGCAGGAATTGGTCCTATGGGAAGGCCTTGTTGAGGTTGGTGAAGTCGACACACATGCGTTCCTTTCCTCCCTTTTTTGGCATGACAACAGGGTTGGCCAGCCACTCAGGATAGCGGACCTCACGAATGACGCCCGCTGCCTCTAACTTGCGGGTTCCTTGGATGATGAAGGCCTGCTTTTCAGTGGACTGCCGCCTTGCCTTCTGCTTCACGGGGCGCACGTTGGGGCATACGTTGAGGTGATGTTCAATCACACCCCTTGGGACCCCTGCCAGCTGATCAGGTTCCCATGCAAAAACCTCCTTTTTTGCGCGTAGGAACTTCACCAAAGCCTCCTCCTACTCAGGGTCGAGGTTGGTGTCACAGCCCTAGATTAGTCCTTGTTTGTCTTTGCTTGATCATCATGTCATCATGTTTAAATTCAAATGAATTTGAATTGGGGATGTTCAAAGCCTAACATCAAATGGAATTTAAATAGGTTCAACCTAAAAATATTTTGAATGAACTCAAAATGCCCTTTAAAAATGTTCATCATTTCTGGATTGAGGTGGAAGCATCTACCAAAGATGGTTTACATTTTTGTAGGACATATTTGGGCTTTGAATTAATTCAAACATATTTGAATTGGAGCTAGTTAAATGCTATATATATTTTAGGTGCTCCAAAAATATTGGAAATTGTTATGGGTCACTGGAATAATTCAGACAACACCCCTAATTATTTCTAGGATTTTATAAAATGGTTTAGTATTGTACTAAATCAAAACAAAACAGAACAAATAGAAAACAGAAACAATTTAAATTAGAAAACAGAGAGAGAGAGAGTTACCTGGGCCGGCCTACCTATTCTGGCACTGTAGCGGCCTAGCCCACCGGCCTCCTCATTGTTGTCTTCCTCCTTCACCAGGAGGACGAGAGCTTGTGGCCACCGCATGCCAGCATGCGCGCGGCACCTCCTGCTTACCTGCTCGCCGCTGGAGGCACCAAAGGGCGCCACGCACTCCCCCAGGCCTCCCTTGACCGCTTGCTCATCCCCATCCCCTCCTATGCCGCCCTCTCTCTCCCGCGGCCGAGCGTCGTCGCCGCCGCTGCTCGTTGTTGCCATAGCCACCGTCCACCTCTCATCTCGCTGATGCGTCCACGAGCTCCGCTTAGACTCCCTCGACGTCCTCGACGAGCCAAGAAACAGGGGAGACACCGTATCATCGTCACCATTCTCGTCTTCATCATCGGCCGCCCGAGATCGCCATCGCCGTTTCGTCGTTGTCTCTGCCTCCCCGAGCTCGCCGTCTACCTCGTCCGACCCGCTATGAGCTCCTATGTTGCCCCCCCTTACTTTCGCGCTTGTTTGCCTCGCCTAGACCATAGTTCCGTCGGAGCCGTGAGCTCCTCGCCGCCGGCAATGATGCAGTCTCGGCCACGGTCACTGCAGCCCATGTCCAAGCACACCAACGTGCTCAGAACCTCTCCGCGCACCCTTAGCCACCACCAGCTCCTCCTCCTGAGCACCCTAGCGATGAACTCGAGCACGTCCGAACCACGGCCGTGACAAACCTCGTCGCTGGCGTTGATTCCTGCGACCGCCGCGTCCAACTCCCCTGCTCCTCGATGTGGGTAAGCAAGGGTTGCGCCCTGGTGCCCTTGGCACGTGCAGCCGATGCCCGTAGCGCGTTTCCGGCGTGCCTCCGCCACGCTGGATGGTCGCCGGCGGTCTAACCCCAGCCGTGCTGACGTGGCAATATTAATTAGGCGTTAACCACCTCCTAATCAAACCCTAGAATCACATACAGCCGGGCCCCACCCCATAATTAACCACAGGGTTATTTCCCTGCTTAAATTAAGCTAATGCTTTGACCCCGCCGCCTCAGCGTTGACCCGGGCCCCACTGTCAGATTTGACTTGGACCAGCCCCTTTGACCTGCTAACGTCATGCTTACACATTGCTGACGCAGTTAATCATTTTCTAGATTAAAAATAATCCGGGAAATTCCATAAAATTAGCAAAACTTAAAAAAATCATAGAAAATAATCTATAGCTCAGAATGAAATAATTTATATATGAAAAATGATCAGAAAAATCCAATCTATCCATCTGTACAATTTTCATGCATGTTAGAACAACTTATGCCTTCTGATCAGGTCAAATCAATTAAATGGCATTTGAATAATCATATATGGAGTTTGAATTTGAATCTTAGATTCAAACCAACTCCATTTAACTTGATGCTAGTTGCATTAGCTCAAACCACAGCATATTGCCATGTCATGATCATGCATCATATTGTGCATTGCATTGATTGTCTTTCTTCTTTGTTTGTCGGTGTTTGTTCCCTCTCAGTAGACGAGTTCTGACGATGTGATCGATGACACCGATGAAGAGCTATACTATCTTCAGAAGTGCCAGGCAAGCAAAACCCCCTTGTTCATTCCGATACAATCCCACTCTCTCGCTCCTGCTCTCTTTTACTGCATTAGGACAACAGCGATTCAACTGTTACATGCTGCGGTAGTTGAACCCCTTTCCTCTGCATGACCTGTCATTGCCAAAGTAAATAGATGAAACCCACTAGCACGAGTAGGAGTTGTTTGAGACCTGATGTTCCTACTCATTCATGCTTGTTTGTCATGCCTGCTATTTCTTAGAGTTGAGTCAGGTCTGATTCATCGGGGATGAATTGGAATGTTGTGAAACATGTCCTACTATGCGTGAGCTAAGTGTGTGAACACGATTTGGTAAAGGTAGCGGTGAGAGCCCATGTAGGAGTAGTGTCCCAGTGTACCAAGTGGCACCTGGATGGTTGGCTTGGGAACCCTGCACACATCATTTGGGGCCGTCAGCGACACCCCATCCGGATCTCTTTGCGGATGGAACCCGAATAGGCGATAAACCTGGATGAGAGACTTGTGTGGTTAGTCAGGTTGTGGCAGACACCCTCGCTGGGCTTCCGCTTGAAGGTTGCCGAGTACATGTCGTGTAAACGGCGATAAGTGGTGAGAGTGTGTGTGAAGAAGTACACCCCTACAAGGTTAACATTATCTATTCGAATAGTCGTATCCGTGGTAAAGGACTTCTGGGTTGCCTATACAGTTCATAGACAAGTGAAAGTGGATACTCTAAAATGCGCAAGATAAGCGTGAGTGCTATGGATGGCGTTCTCGTAGGGAGACGGGAGTGAATCCATAGTGGTGTATTGATATGGTGAATATGTGGACTCATGTGCGCCACCTCAAAAGAGTTACATGCAGTCGTAGTTCGGGATAGCCAGTGAGTCAAAGCTGGCTTGCTGCAGTCAAACTCCACCCCCCCCCCCCTTTGATGATAATGATGCATATGTAGATAGCTCTGATGTAAGTCTTGCTGGGTACATTTGTACTCACGTTCGCCTATTTTATGTTGTTGCAGAGAGACTCTAGTCTCACTAGTAGTTCCGCGTGGACTTCGACGTTTAGCTTGTTACCTCAGCTACGATCTTGTGCCCTCGGCAGGATCTGGTAGATAGACAGGCTTCTCAGCCCTTTTCCATTTTTAGATGTCTGTACTCGGACATGTTAAGCTTCCGCTTGTGCTTTGACTTGTATGCTCTGAATGCTGGGTCGAGAGACCCATGTTTGTAATATCTCGCTCCTCAGAGCCTATTGAATAAAATACTTGAGTCGTAGAGTCATGTTGTGATGCCATGTTGTATTTGCACATATCGAGCATATTGTGTCTATGTTATTGAAATGCTTGGTATGTGTGGGATCTGACAACCTAGGTGTTTATCCTTGGTAGCCTCTCTTACTGGGAAATGCCACCTAGTGCTTCCACTGAGCCATGGTAGCTTGCTACTGCTCCGGAACACTTAGGCTGGCCGGCATGTGTCCTTCTTCGTTCTTGTGTCTGTCCCTTTGGGGAAATGTCACGCGATGTCTACCGGACTCTTGTTAGCCCGCTACAGCCCAGATTCTCTGGAGTCCTGCTAGCCCAGCTGCTACATCCCGGATTCACTCGCTGTTGACCGACACGTTCGTTGTTGGGTCATGTATGTCTGTCCCTGTAAGTTAGCGCCACTTTGGGCTCATGACTAGTCATGTCAGCACGTGTTCTTTGTCATATGGATGCTAGCGACATTATCATATACGTGAGCCAAAAGGCGCAAACAGTCCCGGGCCTGGTAAGGCGACACCCGTGGAAATACCGTGCATGAGGCCGCAAAGTGATATGAGGTGTTACATGCTAGATCGATGTGGCATTGGATTTGGGTCCTGACAGCTTTGGTATCAGAGCTTGACTGCCTGTAGGATTACCAGGCCAAACTGGTCGAAGTTGAGTCTAGAAATTCTCTAGTTATTTAAGGGAATTGATTGTGGGAAGGAACGTAAGGCTCTTTTTACTCCTTATATCTCATGGCCTTCTGATCTGAGACATCCTACCTTTCCTCCGGGGTTAAGGAACTAGGCTTTCTCTTCAGTCTATCAGGATCACGTGTTACTACTCTGTAGTCCGATAGGATTGGTTGATCAGTCATATCCCAGTTTCGAGTACTTCTGTGTGTTCATAGTTGATCTCAAAACCTTGATATTATAATGATCAAGTGGTTATGCACCGTTTTGCAGGATGTCTCAAATCTTTTGAACATTTACAGTCGTTATGTTGTCCGAGTCATCCTAGGTTGCTAAATAGTCTGATGCATTTGCAAATCCCTTCTTTTTGTTCCGATGTCTTTTTAGGCCAGGTTAACCACACTAAATTGCTGAGTTAAGGTACTCTGTTGCCTCGACATATATGGTGGAGCTAGTATTATGACCCTAGGTGCTTTAGAGGATCACCAGGTAATCTAGCCATGTTTTCTGTTCCTAGTATGATGATTCTGGCCGTTATTCTTGGAAGTATCCCGTGATGCCATTTAGTTAGTAGGCATTCTACTCCTAGGTTCTTGAACCCGAAACTCACTCTACTCACTTCATGTTGATAGTGTTTGCTCGTTCCTTTAGGTTATTAGTAACCTTTGTGATAGTCCTCGAGGTTCGTGGTATATCCTTCTTCCAAATACCATGAACTACTGATGGCAGAAGTTCCTCGTTGAACCGAAAGATCACAACCAGGGTGCTCTTGATGAGTTCTCGATTCTATGTTGTGACTCAGCCAGTTCTACCTTTCTGCATGGGTTATCCGAAAGAAATATGTTGAGCTTTGTTTGACATACTAAATCTATGCATCTGCAACTCAGAAAATCGTATGTTCCTTTGACTTGTTCCTCTTTAGTTGTATTTCGACCTTCGTCTATCAATTAACAGTAAGGAGTAGTTGTGCAATCGTGTTTATCGATGCCTACTATTCTTATGGTCCATCAAGCCATTCTACTTCGGAATGACTAGGAGAAGCAAACTCCAGTACCTTATCCATCTCCAGGATTGGGTCAAAGTAGTTGTATTCCACAGATCAATTGCAATCCAGCTTTTGATTTTGTTCTACCTTGGAGTATTACCATCTTTTATATCAGCAATATCATAGGAATTGCACACCATACTATGAATTCTTGACGCAGTAATACTTCTTGCCATCATTGTTAATTCCTCGATTCCCGTGTTATTGTAACCGGAATGCCGACAAGTGAATCGTGATGTGTGAAATCAATACTGCTAGCAACCCGTTGCTTGGTAGTTAATGGACAATAATCTCATCCTTAGCATGTTGGTATTGAATTATCATTCTAAGATTGATTGTGCTACCTAGTCCATTTTCCCTAGTGCACTCCTCGATCAATGAGATAGGGTTGTGTCTATCCATCACTCTCTTGATCACATCGTCTTGCCCTGAAAAGCAAGATTGATCTCGAGTGTTACTAGGTTATCCCCCAACTGTTATGTTGATGTCACGCCCAATATGCGACCCTATCCAAAAGGAACTCGAAGGTCCCACCAAGGATAGACCCGCATATTGAAACGCTTTTGCAAGGTGGATATCATTACATCAACATTACATGATAGATGGGGATACATACAAAAGGCATACAATACCACACGAATGCAACATCAACTTACATTAGAGCACCATCCGACTACGGATGAAACACAAACAGAAACTCAAACGACATCCACCCTGCTAGCCTGGGCTGCCGACCTGGAACCTATCCCCTGATCGAAGAAGAAGCAGAAGACGAACTCCGAAACAAGCAAACATCGCTCTCGCATCATGATCACCGCAGAACCTGTACCTGCAACTGTTGTTGTAGTAATCTGTGAGCCACGAGGACTCAGCAATCCCATTACCATGGGTATCAAGACTAGCAAAGCTTAAAGGGAAAGGAAGAGGTAAAGTGGTGAGGTTCCTGCAGCGACTAAGCATAATATGGTGGCTAACATATGCAAATAAGAGCGAGAAGAGAGCAAGCGGAACGGTCGTGAAGCTAGCAATGATCAAGAAGTGATCCTGAACTCCTACTTACGTCAAACATAACACAAAATCGTGTTCACTTCCTGGACTCCGCCGAAAAGAGACCATCACGGCTACACACACGGTTGATGCGTTTTAATTCAGATCTGGTGTCAAGTTATCTACAACCGGACATTAACAAATTCCCTTCTCCCTATAACCACAGGCACGGCTTTCAAAAGATTATACCCTGCAGGGGTGTCCCAACTTAGCCCATGATAAGCTCTCGCGATCAACGAAGGATATACCTTCTCCCAGGAAGACCGGATCAGACTCGGAATCCCGGTTTACAAGACATTTCGACAATGGTAAAACAAGACCAGCAAAGCCGCCCGATGCGCCGACAATCCCGATAGGAGCTGCACATATCTCGTTCTCAGGGCAACACCGGATGAGACATCCTACGAGTAAAACCAAACCTCGAGTTTCCCCTAGGGGGCCCCGCAGTCTACTCGGTTTGGACCAACACTTAGACAAGCACTGACCCGGGGGGGCAAAAATAAAGATGAGCCTCGGGTTGGGCGACCCAAGGGAAAGGGATAGGTGGTGGAGAGGGAAATGGTAAAACCAAAGTTGGGCCTTGCTGGAGGAGTTTTATTCAAAGCGAACTGTCAAGGGGGTCCCATAAATCACCCAACCGCGTAAGGAACGCAAAATCCGGGAACATAACACCGGTATGACGGAAACTAGGGCGGCAAGAGTGGAACAAAACACCAGGCAAAAGGCCGAGTCTTCCACCCTTTACCAAGTATATAGATGCATTAATAATATAAGATATATTGTGATATCCCAACCAAAATCCTGTCCACCGTGGAGCAATCTTCAACTTCACCTACAACTAGCAACGCTGTAAGAGGGCTGAGCAAAGCGGTAACATAGCCAAGCAATGATTTGCATAGGAAAGGTGTCAAAGGTTAGAGGTTCATGGCAATATGGGAGGCTTGATGAGCAAAAGATAGGTAACACAGCATAGCGATAGAACGAAGCAACTAGCATAGCAATGATAGTAGTGAGATCCAGGGTAGCAGTCATGTTGCCTGAAATCCCGCAAGGAAGAAGAACGAGTCCATGAAGAAAACGAACGGATGAAGCCGAACCAAGCGTAGACAAACAAATCCTCACGATCGCAACGAAACGGGAACTATCGAGAAGAAGCACACAACATAGTAAACACACCACACATGAACAAGGCATGATGCACAACAAGCATGATGCATGAAGAATCTAGATGAGGTTACTCATGGCAAGGGATGATGCAAACAAGGGCAACACATCAAGGCAAGTTTAAATGAGGCCGGGAACAACATATAACAATTCCGGTAAGTCCTCATATGCAAATTTCGAAATTGGTCCAGATCTGAATAAACATTATGTTCAAGTTGTTAAACAGCAAGTTAAGATGCACCAAGATGATCTACACGAGATTCTAGTCAAGTTACATATAAAGTTCATTTAGTTCGGAGCTACGGCCTAGAAGATATGAGCAAAACAAGTTAAACATGGCATTGATGCAAAATGCATACAAGCATCAAGCAAACACCTCAAAACAAGGATGCAACATGATAATATGAAGCTACATACAAAATCAAGCAAGTTTCATATAGAGCACAATCAAAACGGAGCAACGGTTCAACACACACACATGAACCAAGTTTAAAGGACAAGCTGTCCAAAACAGCAACTAGGCATCTTGCAAGCACCAAAACAACATGCTACAGTACCACAACATGGAAACAAAATACATGGGCATGATGTACAGGTAAAGCACAACAAAACATGAACACTAATCTATCTCCAGAAATCACTAGAACATGCTCAAACACACATGGCAAGATTGCAAATAATATCAGTTTCAGACTTTGCAGAAAATAACATCAGGTTGCAATGTTTAGAGCTATCACAAACATGTAACAGGAACTTATCATGAAAAACAAAGGCATGGCATGATACTACTAAATGCATAGAACAAAAGTCCCTTACTGACCATGAGGCAAAAAGGATCAGAATATATGATGGCACCCACGTAAACATGGCAAGTTATAATACAGATTCAAACATGGCAGAAACAGAATTATGAAGGCATGTAGATGAGCTTCTACCACTCACCACAGACCAATATATGGCATGGAAATGCAACCAACAGTAAGAAGACATATTTATGAAGCTAAGCATGGGAATCAACCAACAGTAAGTTCGTAGGGTGCAACGAACATGGTAACAACTGAACTTAATGTTAACAGGCTGACAGCAACATTATTAAGCAACTTGAGAGCAAGATTACAACAAGCTACAGTAAGCTCTAAATGCAACCAGGGGCATGGATGGATAGATCATAACCATATGTACAAAACATCCTTACTGAAGTATCTCAAAATAAGCATGTATCTCTGTGTAGCATCAAGTTTACATGGCATAAAAATAACAGCAGAATAGGGACTAAAATCAGCAATATCACGAAGCCTATTTTGCATGCTTGTGCTAGTCACCACATTGATCACAAAAATGCATGGCATACACCACTGTAAAGATGGCATGGCATAGATCAAAACACATGTAGACATCAACCTCATAGGATGCACACATCAATCATGGCAAAAATGATAAAAGAGCATGTTCTGTTAAGAAACAGGAACTAACATTATGAAGCACTCTTGCAATGATAATTCAGGCATCAAGATGAGCTCAAATGAACATGATGCAATGGAATTAAATGAAGCACTCGTTGAGGCGAACAATTAGACATATTACACGCACAAAATGGAGCTACGGATGCAGAGATATGATGCGTTGAACATGGCATGATAACGTCAAAAACCTGGGACTTAGAGAGATTTGGACCTCGGGGGGGAAAGTCAACGCGGCCGCGGATCTCGCCGGAGATGACGGGGACGATGCCGGGGACGCAGATCCGGGCCGGATCTCAGCAAGGGACGGCGCAGGGATGACGGGGACCTGCGGGGCGGCGGCCGGCGGAGCGCAGCTCCGACGGGGAGCTCGGGGCCGCGGAGCGGGCGACGCTCCGACCGGGAGGAGCGCGGGCGGCGGGAGGAGATGGCGGCGGAGGCGAGTGCCTGCGGGCTG
>NC_041391.1:413689691-413696159 GCF_002162155.2 Triticum dicoccoides | reverse complement strand
GGCGGCGGCGGCTGGCGGCGGAGGGACACGTGGCGGCGGCGGATTCGCGGGAGGGCGGCAGCGGACGTGTCCGGCCGGGGACGGACATGTCCGGCGCGGCGCGGAGTGGAAAACTAGGGTTAGACCGGGATTTTTGGGGGAAGGCACAAATATATAGGTAGAGGGAGCTAGGAGAGTCCAAATGAGGAGCGATTTTTTCCCACACGATCGTGATCGAATGACCGAGAGCATGGAGGGGAGTTAGATGGGTTTTGGGCCACATTGGAAGGGTGTTGGGCTGCAAAGAGAAGGAGGCTTTTACGATTACCTGGTTAACCGTTGGAGTACCAAACGACCTCCAAATGGAACGAAATTTGATAGGCGGTCTACCGGTCCTATACCAAGGCCTCTTGGCAAACCTCGGGCCATTCCGAGAAAGTTTAACACCCGCTCACACTGAGAGACGAAAGGGGAACGCCGAATGACATCGGAGTGTCGGATTGCAAAGCGGACAACGGGGAAAATGCTCCGATGCATGAGACGAACACGTATGCAAAATCAAATGCACATGATGACATGACAAAATGCGACATGCAAGCAAATGACATGGCAACGACGGCGAATAACTGGCGGAGACCTAGCGCAATGAATCCGGGGCGTTACAACACGCCTCCACTAACAAGAGATCTCGCCCCGAGATCTTAGGACCGAGACAGAAGGGAAAGAGGAAGAGGTGAAACAAGAACTCAAGAGAAGAAGCAAAGAATCGAGAGCACTCGAGAAGAAGAGAGGAACGAGGAGAATGACAAGAATCGAAAGCTCACGGAATCAAATAGACTAAGAAACAACTCCAGATAGAACGCGATAAGAAACGAATAAGACTGAAAGGATTTAGGCGGCACTTCGGCTGAAAATGGAAGGATTAGAACATGAACTTCACGAGATTGAATGAAACTTGACAACATAAGCGACGCAATGCCTTCGGAAGAATTGAAAGAATGGAATGAACTGAACTTAGAAGGAAGGATTGAATGGAGTTGTTGAGAAAATCAACAACGAAAGAATAAGCTTGTTGTGGACTTAGAGGTAACATCTCAAAAATTATGAGGTGATAACCTACCACAAACGGAAAAGATTGAATAGCTAAGAAGAACGAAGAAATGCAAAATTGCACTTCAAAAGAATACGAAGAATTAATTATACTTCGAGACTCGAGAAGAAAGATACTTGAACTCCACCAACAAAATCTTGATGAACTCTTGAAGAAAAGATTAAATCATGAAGAACCACCATACAGAACTCCGGTAACAGAAGGATGACAAGATAAAATGAAGGATGGAAGAATAAGATGAGCCTTGCGATTATTCCGATGGAGGTTCCGACGAGATGGCCAAGGAAACTTTGAACTCCGGGAAAGAAAAAATGAAAAACACTTGGAACTAGAATTTATTCAACAAGAACAAACTCTGAAGGAAGGGATTAATCACTTCGATGAAATAAGAATAAGATTTATTGTATGCTTATTCTTCATCAAATTAAATTGATGAGAAGCAATGGATTTTGAATACTACTTATTCTTCTTGATAAAGGACTGAGAAGTGACATATCGCAAACTTGAGAAGGTCTTCATGAACCACCGGTAGGATTGAAAGAACGAATAGATTAAAATGATACTCAAGGAAAAAGAATCTTGAACGAACCACTGTTAGAATTTGAAAATGACTGACGAAAGAGACCGAATCACCGAGATAATTGGATAACGGTAGCTGAAATGTGAGGACGAAGAATTCTTCTAGAACGATGGCCTCCGGTGAAAAGAAATGGAAAACCAACTCCTTACATACTCCGGTAGAATGAAAAAGCAGAGAGGTTGAGCCAACAATGAAATGATTTGAAACTGATCTTGGAAAAGCATGTGACTGATGGAATCCATTCTTATGTCACACTTGAAAAGAATTTGGGAAAAACTCCAGGGAAAATTAGAAGAGTCAGGTAAGATCCTGGGAAAAGACATGTGGGTTAAGGGCCCACTAAAAGAAAACATTGTTGGAAAGTGATGTTGAAGAGATAGATGATGCACCGGAAGAATTGAAATATTTGAATAAGGTAACAACCTCGAATTAATTCGAACACAGACGAATCTCCTGAGATGTCTTAAGCACTCTGGAAGGATAAACTGGTGAGAGGCGAACGAGCAGGGAGAACACTTCGAAGGAAAGGAATATGATTAACCCAAAAAACTTGAATTGAGTGCACCGGAGAAGAGATGAAGAATGTCCACCGAGACGAGAATTCACCGGTTGAAATGTTTGAGGGAAGAGTGAAGAGGCTCGACACGAATGAAATAGATGGTCGAGAGAGAGTCAGACTCCGAGAGGAAAAAGGGTGGGAGGGCGGGAAAACAAAGACAACTTGGAAGGGGAAATCGACGAATATCTTGAAGAGAAAATATCGGTTGAAATCATTGAGGAAAGAAAGCAAAGACTTCACACGAGTAGGATGGATACTCGATTATGGACTCCGGTTCCAAGAAGAAGAAGGGGTGGGCGGGTGGGAAAAGAAAACAATTGAGGACAGAGAAACAACTTCGTTGATAGCGGACTGAGGATTGAACTCAAAGATGAAGAGGCTCGAGTCGACTTGACGAGAAATGCATCGGATGAAAAGAGCTGAGGAACAAAGATCGAAAAACCAACTGCGTGATCCTAAAGAAAGTTTGAAGGGGAAGAGAAGTAATTCAAAACACCTACATCAAGATTCCTGACCAGAGCGACAAAGGGGATGAGGAGCAAAATGAATTCCTACTCTCCGATATAACTAGACTCCGAAAACAGTTTTCTTCTAGACTCGACAACGGCCAAACTACACGATCAATCAAGGGGGGCTCCTAGGGTCGGTCGAGGCTCTGATACCAACTTGTCACGCCCAATATGCGACCCTATCCAAAAGGAACTCGAAGGTCCCATCAAGGATAGACCCGCATATTGAAACGCTTTTGCAAGGTGGATATCATTACATCAACATTACATAATAGATGGGGATACATACAAAAGGCATACAATACCACACGAATGCAACATCAACTTACATAAGAGCACCATCCGACTACGGATGAAACACAAACAGAAACTCAAACGACATCCACCCTGCTAGCCCAGGCTGCCGACCTGGAACCTATCCCCTGATCGAAGAAGAAGCAGAAGACGAACTCCAAAACAAGCAAACATCGCTCTCACGTCATGATCATCGCAGAACCTGTACCTGCAACTGTTGTTGTAGTAATCTGTGAGCCACGAGGATTCAGCAATCCCATTACCATGGGTATCAAGACTAGCAAAGCTTAAAGGGAAAGGAAGGGGTAAAGTGGTGAGGTTGCAGCAACGACCAAGCATAATATGGTGGCTAACATACGCAAATAAGAGCGAGAAGAGAGCAAGCGAAACGGTCGTGAAGCTAGCAATGATCAAGAAGTGATCCTGAACTCCTACTTACGTCAAACATAACACAAAACCGTGTTCACTTCTCGGACTCTGCCGAAAAGAGACCATCACGGCTACACACACGGTTGATGCGTTTTAATTCGGATCTGGTGTCAAGTTATCTATAACTGGACATTAACAAATTCCCATCTGCCTATAACCGTAGGCACGGCTTTCGAAAGATTATACCCTGCAGGGGTGTCCCAACTTAGCCCATGATAAGCTCTCGCGATCAACGAAGGATATACCTTCTCCCAGGAAGACCCGATCAGATTCGGAATCCCGGTTTACAAGACATTTCAACAATGGTAAAACAAGACCAGCAAAGCCTCCCGATGCGCTGACAATCCCGATAGGAGCTGCACATATCTCGTTCTCAGGGCAACACCGGATGAGACATCCTACGAGTAAAACCAAACCTCGAGTTTCCCCGAGGGGCCCCCGCAGTCTACTCGGTTCGGACCAACACTTAGACAAGCACTGGCCCAGGGGGTCAAAAATAAAGATGACCCTCGGGTTGGCCGACCCAAGGGAAAGGGATAGGTGGTGGTGATGCAAATGGTAAAACCAAGGTTGGGCCTTGCTGGAGGAGTTTTATTCAAAGCGAACTATCAAGGGGGTCCCATAAATCACCCAACCGCGTAAGGAACGCAAAATCCGGGAACATAACACCGGTATGATGGAAACTAGGGCAGCAAGAGTGGAACAAAACACCAGGCAAAAGGCCGAGTCTTCCACCCTTTACCAAGTATATAGATGCATTAATAATATAAGAGATATTGTGATATCCCAACCAAAATCCTGTCCACCATGGAGCAATCTTCAACTTCACCTGCAACTAGCAACGCTATAAGAGGGTTGAGCAAAGCGGTAACATAGCCAAGCAACGGTTTGCATAGGAAAGGTGTCAAAGGTTAGAGGTTCATGGCAATATGGGACGCTTGATGAGCAAAAGATAGGTAACGCAGCATAGCGATAGAACGAAGCAACTAGCATAGCAATGATAGTAGTGAGATCCAGGGTAGCGGTCATCTTGCCTGAAATCCCGTGAGGAAGAAGAACGAGTCCATGAAGATGACGAACGGATGAAGCCGAACCAAGCGTAGACGAACGAATCCTCACGATCGCAATGAAACGGGAACTATCGAGAAGAAGCACACAACATAGTAAACACACCACACATGAACAAGGCATGATGCATGAAGAATCTAGATGAGGTTACTCATCGCAAGGGATGATGCAAACTAGAGCAACACATCAAGGCAAGTTTAAATGAGGCCGGGAACAACATATAACAATTCCGGTAAGTCCTCATATGCAAATTTCGAAATTGTTCCAGATCTGAATAAACATTATGTTCAAGTTGTTAAACAGCAAGTTAAGATGCACCAAGATGATCTACACGAGATTCTAGTCAAGTTACATATAAAGTTCATTTAGTTCGGAGCTACGGCCTAGAAGATATGAGCAAAACAAGTTAAACATGGCATTGATGCAAAATGCACACAAACATCAAGCAAACACCTCAAAACAAGGATGCAACATGATAATCCAAAGCTACATACAAAATCAAGCAAGTTTCATATAGAGCACACTCAAAACGGAGCAACGGTTCAACACACACACATGAAACAAGTTTAAAGGACAAGCTGTCCAAAACAGCAACTAGGCATCTTGCAAGTACCAAAACAACATGCTACAGTACCACAACATGAAAACAAAAGACATGGGCATGATGTACAGGTAAAGCACAACAAAACATGAACACTGAGCTATCTCCAGAAATCACTAGAACATGCTTAAACACACATGGCAAGATTGCAAATAATATCAGTTTCAGACTTTGCAGAAAATAACATCAGGTTGCAATGTTTAGAGCTATCAAACAACATGTTACAGGAACTTATCATGGTAAAAAAAGGCATGGCATGATACTACTAAATGCATAGAACAAAAGTCCCTTACTGACCATGAGCCAAAAAGGATCAGAAAATATGATGGCACCCACGTAAACATGGCATGTTATAATACAGATTCAAACATGGCAGAAACAGAATTCTGAAGGCATGTAGATGAGCTTGTACCACTCACCACAGACCAATATATGGCATGGAAAGGCAACCAATGGTAAGAAGACATATTTATGAAGCTAAGCATGGCAATAGCAAGTTCATAGGGTGCAAGGAACACTAGCAACAATCATGGTAACAACTGAACTTAATGTTAACAGGCTGACAGCAACATTATTAAGCAACTTGAGAGCAAGATTACAACAAGCTACAGCAAGCTATAAATGCAACCAGGGGCATGGATGGATAGATCATAACCATATGTACAAAACATCCTTACTGAAGTATCTCAAAATAAGCATGTATCTCTCTGTAGCATCAAGTTTACATGGCATAAAAATAACAGCAGAACAGGGACTAAAATCAGCAATATCACGAAGCCTAGTTTGCATGCTTGTGCTAGTCACCACATTGATCACAAAAATGCATGGCATACACCACTGTAAAGATGGCATGGCATAGATCAAAACACATGTAGACATCAACCTCATAGGATGCACACATCAATCATGGCAAAAATGACAAAAGAGCATGTTCTGTTAAGAAACAGGAACTAACATTATGAAGCACTGTTGCAACGATGATTCAGGCACCAAGATGAGCTCAAATGAACATGATACAATGGAACCAAATGAAGCACTTGTTGAGGCGAACAATTTGACATATTACACGCACAAAACGGAGCTACGGATGCAGAGATACGATGCGTTGAACATGGCATGATAATGTCAAAAATCTGGGACTTAGAGAGATTTGGACCTCGGGGGGAAAGTCAACGCGGCCGCGGATCTCACGGGAGATGACGGGGACGATGCCGGGGAGGCGGATCCGGGCCGGATCTCGCCGGATCCGGCCGGATCTCGGCGAGGGACGGCGCAGGGACGACGGGGACCTGCGAGGCGGCGGCCGGCGGAGCGGGCGGCGCTCCGGCCGGGAGGAGC
>NC_041391.1:413471685-413689330 GCF_002162155.2 Triticum dicoccoides | reverse complement strand
CGCGGGCCGGCAGCGGCGGCTAGCGGCGGAGGGACACGTGGTGGTGGCGGATTCGCGGGAGGGCGGCGGTGGACGTGTCCGGCCGGGGACGGACATGTTCGGGGCGGGGCGGAGGGGAAAACAAGGGTTAGACCGGGATTGTCGGGGGAAGGCACAAATATATAGGTAGAGGGAGCTAGGAGAGTCCAAATGAGGAGTAGTTTTCGCCCACACGATCGTGATCGAACGACCGAGAGCATGGAGGGGAGTTAGATGGGTTTTGGGCCACTTTGGAAGGGTGTTGGGCTGCAAAGAGAAGGAGGCTTTTACGGTTACCCGGTTAACCGTTGGAGTACCAAACGACCTCCAAATGGCACGAAATTTGACAGGCGGTCTACCGGTGCTATACCAAGGCCGCTTGGCAAACCCGAGGCCATTCCGAGAAAGTTTAACACCCACTCACAATGAGAGACAAAAGGGGAACGCCAAATGACATAGGATTGCCGGA
The DNA here is from genome assembly GCF_002162155.2 of Triticum dicoccoides. Taxonomy (NCBI): domain Eukaryota; kingdom Viridiplantae; phylum Streptophyta; class Magnoliopsida; order Poales; family Poaceae; genus Triticum; species Triticum dicoccoides. Next base: position 413,688,843 of record NC_041391.1, on the reverse strand, counting down.
TTGCAAAACGGACAACGGGGAAAATGCTCAGATGCATGAGACAAACACGTATGCAAAATGAAATGCACATGATGACATGACAAAATGCAACACGCAAGCAAATGACATGGCAACAACGGCGAATAACTGGCGGACACCTGGCGCAATGAATCCGGGGCGTTACAACACTCCTCCACTAACAAGAGATCTCGCCCCGAGATCTTAGGACCGAGACGGAAGGGAAAGAGGAAGAGATGAAACAAGAACTCAAGAGAAGAAGCAAAGAATCGAGAGCACTGGAGAAGAAGAGAGGAACAACGAGAATGACAAGAATCGAAAGCTCACGGAATCAGATAGACTAAGAAACAACTCCAGATAGAAAGCGATAAGAAACGAATAAGACTGAAAGGATTTAGGCAGCACTCCGGCTGAAAATGGAAGGATTAGAACATGAACTTCACGAGATTGAATGAAACTTGACAACATAAGCGACGCAATGCCTCCGAAAGAATTGAAAGAATGGAATGAACTGAACTTAGAAGGAAGGATTGAATGGATTTGGTGAGAAAATCAACAACGAAAGAATAAGCTTGTTGTGGACTTATAGGTAACATCTCAAAAATTATGAGGTGATAACCTACAACAAACGGAAAAGATTGAATAGCTGAGAAGAACGAAGAAATGCAAAACTGCACCTCAAAAGAATACAGAGAATTAATTACACTTCAAGACTCAAGAAGAAAGATACTTGAACTCCACCAACAAAATCTTGAAGAACTCTTGAAGAAAAGATTAAATCATGAAGAACCACCATACAGAACTCCGGTAACAAAAGGATGACGAGATAAAATGAAGGATGAAAGAATAAGATGAGCCTTGCGATTATTCCGATGGAGGTTCCGACGAGATGGCCAAGGAAACTTTGAACTCCGGGAAAGAAAAAATGAAAAACACTTGGAACTAGAATTTATTCAACAAGAACAAACTCCGACGGAAGGGATTAATCACTTGGATGAAATAAGAATAAGATTTATTGTATGCTTATTCTTCATCAAATTAAATTGATGAGAAGAAATGGATTTTGCATACTACTTATTCTTCTTGATAAAGGATTGAGAAGTGACATCTTACAAACTTGAGAAGGTCTTCATGAACCACCGGTAGGACTGAAAGAACGAATGAATTAAAATGATACTCAAGGAAAAAGAATCCTGAACGAACCACCGTTAGAATTCGAAAATGACTGATGAAAGAGACCGAATCACCGAGATAATTGGATAACGGTAGCTGAAATGTGAGGACGAAGAATTCTTCTAGAACGATGGCCTCCGGGGAAAAGAAATGGAAAACCAACTCCTGACATACTCCGGTAGAATTAAAAAGCAGAGAGGTTGAGCCAACAATGATTTGAAATTGATCTTGGAAAAGCATGTGGGAGATGGAATCCATTCTTACGTCACACTTGAAAAGAATTTGGGAAAAACTTCGAGGAAAATTAGAAGAGTCAGGTAAGATCCTGGGAAAAGACCTGTGGGTTAAGGGCCCACTAAAAGAAAACATTGTTGGAAAGTGATGTTGAAGAGATAGATGATGCACCGGAAGAATTGAAATATTTGAATGAGGTGACAACCTCGAATTAATTCGAACACAGACGAATCTCCTGAGATGTCTTAAGCACTCTGGAAGGATAAACTGGCGGGAGGAGAACGAGCAGGGAGAACACTTCGAAGGAAAGGAATATGATTAACCCGAAAAACTTGAATTGAGCGCACCAGAGAAGAGATGAGGAATGTCCACCAAGACGAGAATTCACTGGTTGAAATGATTGAGGGAAGACTGAAGAGGCTCCACACGAATGAAATAGATGGTCGAGAGAGAGTCAGACTCTGGGAAGAAAAAGGGTGGGAGGGCGGGAAAACAAAGACAACTTGGAAGGGGAAATCGACGAATATCTTGAAGAGAAAACATCGGTTGAAATCATTGAGGAAAGAAAGCAAAGACTTCACACGAGTAGGATGGATACTCGATTATGGACTCCGGTTCCGAGAAGAAGAAGGGGTGGGCGGGTGGGAAAAGAAAACAATTGAGGACAGAGAAACAACTTCGTTGATAGCGGACTGAGGATTGAACTCAAAGATGAAGAGGCTCGAGTCGACTTGACGAGAAATGCACCAGATGAAAAGAGCTGAGGAACAACGATAAAAAAACCAACTGCGTGATCCTAAAGAAAGTTTGAAGGGGAAGAGAAGTAATTCAAAACACCTACGTCAAGATTCCTGACCAGAGCGATGAAGGGATGAGGAGTAAAAAGAATTCCTACTCTCTGATATAACTAGACTCCGAAAACAGTTTTCTTCTAGACTCGACAACGGCCAAACTACATGATCAATCAAGGGGGCTCCTAGGGTCGGTCGAGGCTCTGATACCAACTTGTCACGCCCAATATGCGACCCTATCCAAAAGGAACTCGAAGGTCCCACCAAGGATAGACCCGCATATTGAAACGCTTTTGCAAGGTGGATATCATTACATCAACATTACATAATAGATGGGGATACATACAAAAGGCATACAATACCACACAAATGCAACATCAACTTACATAAGAGCACCATCTGACTACAGATGAAACACAAACAGAAACTCAAACGACATCCACCCTACTAGCCCAGGCTGCCGACCTGGAACCTATCCCCTGATCGAAGAAGAAGCAGAAGACGAACTCCAAAACAAGCAAACATCGCTCTCGCGTCATGATCATCGCAGAACCTGTACCTGCAACTGTTGTTGTAGTAATATGTGAGACATGAGGACTCAGCAATTCCATTACCATGGGTATCAAGACTAGCAAAGCATAAAGGGAAAGGAAGGGGTAAAGTGGTGAGGTTGCAGCAGCGACTAGGCATAATATGGTGGCTAACATACGCAAATAAGAGCGAGAAGAGAGCAAGTGGAACAGTCATGAAGCTTGCAATGATCAAGAAGTGATCCTGAACTTCTACTTACGTCAAACATAACACAAAACCGTGTTCACTTCCCGGACTCCGCCGAAAAGAGACCATCACGGCTACAGACACGGTTGATGCGTTTTAATTCGGATCTGGAGTCAAGTTATCTACAACCGGACATTAACAAATTCCCATCTGCCTATAACCGCAGGCACAGCTTTCAAAAGATTATACGCTGCAGGGGTGCCCCAACTTAGCCCATGATAAGCTCTCGCAATCAACGAAGGATATACCTTCTCATAGGAAGACCTGATCAGACTCGGAATCCCGGTTTACAAGACATTTCGACAATGGTAAAATAAGACCAGCAAAGCCGCCCAATGCACCGACAATCCCGATAGGAGCTGCACATATCTCATTCTCAGGGCAACACCGAATGAGACATCCTACGAGTAAAACCAAACCTCGAGTTTCCCCGAGGGGGCCCCGCAGTCTACTCGGTTTGGACCAACACTTAGACAAGCACTGGCCCGGGGGGGCAAAAATAAAGATGACCCTCAGGTTGGCCGACCCAAGGGAAAGGGATAGGTGGTGGTGATGCAAATGGTAAAACAAAGGTTGGGCCTTGCTGGAGGAGTTTTATTCAAAGCGAACTGTCAAGGGGGTCCCATAAATCAACCAACCGTGTAAGGAACGCAAAATCCAGGAACATAACACCGGTATGACGGAAACTAGGGCGTCAAGAGTGGAACAAAACACCAGGCAAAAGGCCGAGTCTTCCACCCTTTACCAAGTATATAGATGCATTAATAATATAAGAGATATTGTGATATCCCAACCAAAATCCTGTCCACCATGGAGCAATCTTCAACTTCACCTGCAACTAGCAACGCTATAAGAGGGCTGAGCAAAGCGGTAACATAGCCAAGCAACGATTTGCATAGGAAAGGTGTCAAAGGTTAGAGGTTCATGGCAATATGGGAGGCTTGATGAGCAAAAGATAGGTAACACAGCATAGCGATAGAACGAAGCAACTAGCATAGCAATGATAGTAGTGAGATCCAGGGTAGCGGTCATCTTGCCTGAAATCCTGCAAGAAAGAAGAACAAGTAAATGAAGAAGACGAACGGATGAAGCCGAACCAAGCGTAGACGAACGAATCCTCACGATCGCAACGAAACGGGAACTATCGAGAAGAAGCACACAACATAGTAAACACACCACACATGAACAAGGCATGATGCATGAATAATCTAGATGAGGTTACTCATGGCAAGGGATGATGCAAACTAGAGCAACACATCAAGGCAAGTTTAAATGAGGTCGGGAACAACATATAACAATTCCGGTAAGTCCTCATATGCAAATTTCGAAATTGGTCCAGATCTGAATAAACATTATGTTCAAGTTGTTAAACAGCAAGTTAAGATGCACCAAGATGATCTACACGAGATTCTAGTCAAGTTACATATAAAGTTCATTTAGTTCAGAGCTACGGCCTAGAAGATATGAGCAAAACAAGTTAAACATGGCATTGATGCAAAATGCATACAAACATCAAGCAAACACCTCAAAACAAGGATGCAACATGATAATATGAAGCTACATACAAAATCAAGCAAGTTTCATATAGAGCACACTCAAAACGGAGCAATGGTTCAACACACACACATGATACAAGTTTAAGGGACAAGCTGTCCAAAACAACAACTAGGCATCTTGCAAGCACCAAAACAACATGCTACAGTACCACAACATGAAAACAAAAGACATGGTCATGATGTACAGGTAAAGCACAACAAAACATGAACACTGAGCTATCTCCAGAAATCACTAGAACATGCTCAAACACACATGGCAAGATTGCAAATAATATCAGTTTCAGACTTTGCAGAAAATAATATCAGGTTGCAGTGTTTAGAGCTATCAAACAACATGTTACTGGAACTTATCATGGCAAACAAAGGCATGGCATGATACTACTAAATGCATAGAACAAAAGTCCCTTACTGACCATGAGCCAAAAAGGATCAGAAAATATGATGGCACCCACGTAAACATGGCAAGTTATAATACAGATTCAAACATGGCAGAAACAGAATTATGAAGGCATGTAGATGAGCTTGTACCACTCACCACAGACCAATATATGGCATGGAAAGGCAACCAACAATAAGAAGACATATTTATGAAGCTAAGCATGGCAATAGCAAGTTCATAGGATGCAAGGAACACTAGCAACAATCATGGTAACAACTGAACTTAATGTTAACAGGCTGACAGCAACATTATTATGCAACTTGAGAGCAAGATTACAACAAGCTACAGCAAGCTATAAATGAAACCAGGGGCATGGATGGATAGATCATAACCATATGTACAAAACATCCTTACTAAAGTATCTCAAAATAAGCATGTATCTCACTTTAGCATCAAGTTTACATGGCATAAAAATAACAGCAAAATAGGCTCTAAAATTAGCAATATCATGAAGCCTAGTTTGCATGCTTGTGCTAGTCACCACATTGATCACAAAAATGCATGGCATACACCACTGTAAAGATGGCATGACATAGATCAAAACACATGTAGACATCAACCTCATAGGATGCACACATCAATCATGGCAAAAATGACAAAAGAGCATGTTCTGTTAAGAAACAGGACCTAACATTATGAAGCACACTTGCAACGATGATTCAAGCATCAAAATGAGCTCAAATGAACATGATGCAATGGAATGAAATGAAGTACTCGTTGAGGCGAACAATTTGACATATTACACGCACAAAACCGAGCTACAGATGCAGAGATATGATGCGTTGAACATGGCATGATAATGTCAAAAATCTAGGACTAGAGATTTGGACCTCGGGGGGGCAAGTCAACGCGGCCGCGGATCTTGCCGGAGATGACGGGGACGATGCCGGGGAGGCGGATCCAGGCTGGATCTCGCCGGATCTGGCCGGATCTCGGTGAGGGACGACACAGGGACGACGGGGACCTGCGGGGCGGCGGCCAGCGGAGCGGAGCTCTGGTGGGGAGCTCGGGGCCGCGGAGCGGGCGGCGCTCCGGCCGGGAGGAGCGCGGGCGGCGGGAGGAGCGCGGGCGGCGGGAGGAGATGGCGGCGGAGGAGAGCGCCTGTGGGCTACGGGCGGCGGCGGCCGACCGGGCCTGCGTGGCGGTCGGGCCTTGCGGCGGCCAGACGGGCGGGAGGCGGCGGCGCACTCCGGCGATCGGCGGCGGAGACGAGGCGGCGGGCGGCGCCGACGCGGGAGACGGGGCGGCGGAGGGACACGTGGACGGGCGGCAGCGGGCGCGGAGCGGGCCCGCGTGGGCCCCGGATGGGCTCCGCGGGCCGACGGCGGCGGATGGCGGCGGAGGGACACGTGGCGGCGGCGGATTCGCGGGAGGGCGGCGGCGGACGTGTCCGGCCGGGGACGGACATGTCCGGCGCGGCGCGGAGGGGAAAACTAGGGTTAGACCAGGATTTTCGGGGGAAGGCACAAATATATCGGTAGAGGGAGCTAGGAGAGTCCAAATGAGGAGCGATTTTCGCCCACACGATCGTGATCGAATGGCCGAGAGCATGGAGGAGAGTTAGATGGGTTTTGGGCCACTTTGGAAGGGTGTTGGGCTGCAAAGAGAAGTAGGCTTTTACGGTTACCCGGTTAACCGTTGGAGTACCAAACGACCTCCAAATGGCACGAAATTTGACAGGCGGTCTACCGGTGCTATACCAAGGCTGCTTGGCAAACCTCGGGCCATTCTGAGAAAGTTTAACACCCGCTCACAGTGAGAGACAAAAGGGGAAGGCCGAATGACATAGGAGTGCCGGATTGCAAAATGGACAACGGGGAAAATGCTCGGATGCATGAGACGAACACGTATGCAAAATGAAATGCACATGATGACATGACAAAATGCAACACGCAAGCAAATGCCATGGCAACGACGGCAAATAACTGGCGGACACCTGGCGCAACGAATCCGGGGCGTTATAGTTGAGCTCATGATCAAGTTGGCTTTCTTATAAACCACCCCTTCTCCAAGAATCTGCGTTGGATACCCCTGACCTAGTTGGTTAAGCTGAATAGCAACTTGGAGAGTTGGAGGATAAAAGCTTGCCCAACTTAGTTCATTTCCAAAGGGATATCTTGTGTTTGTGTGTTTGTTGTAGCAAGATGACTTCTTCATCGATTGGTCCTCGTGATCAGTTGTTGAACCTATCGTCTTGCCCAAACATTGATTTGAGTGTGGGCCATCGTCAAATCAAGTTAGAACCAATGATATTCGTAATGTTGTCTTACTCGTGGTTGATTCCTTGAGCATACACCATTACATGTTTTGGTCTGACCAATACTATCACATTGTTCACATAATGGTGGAAGTCCAATGATATGGAAATTCTGATGAGTTGATGTTGGGCCCATCAGCGGCATTTTGTCTCCTCCATGATTTGTGTTGAACATCCAGCTGGTGTTGGAAACTTGTGTAAGCAATTTCTTCATGTCCCGTTCATGAAGCATATGTTAGATGAAAGAAGTGACTTCCTCTAATTCACGTGCACTTGGTGTAAGTTGCTGCCGTGGATCTGATAAAGATTGTTTTTGTTTCCTTTGGAATCATCCCAAGTCAGTCATGCATGTGCAAGGTATACTATGGTTTGGTAGATTAATTACCTCCACTCCATATGTATTCCGCAACACACCAAGCAACTGATTGATTTGTTCAAGGAGAAGAAGCTCCTTCTTAAGAATCATGACTTATATTAGGACTTCGTTATCCTCGTTGATGGTTTCCCTCCTGAACTCGGTAGTGTTTTGTTGTAAGACTACCATGTGGTCATGTTTGTCTGGGACAACATGTTCACATGTTTGTAGCAGAACCAGCTCATGTTTTGGAGCTTGCTATCGCAGTTTATTCCCCGAGAATCTCACAATGCCGTCTCATCGATTTGTGTTGCAAACTTTCATTTTTCTTTCTAGACTTGATGAGTCTGGAATATCCTGACACCAACTAGATCTGAATCTCAGGCAGATATGATGGTTGGAACGTTTCCGAAAAACGATAATACTGGTCTCACCATAATCGGTAAAGTGGATGTCGCGGCCAACACACCCAACCGGAAGACCTATTATTGTAGTATCTTGTTTGAAGAAGTTGGCCACCTCCCCATAAGGACTCCGTAGGATATACACTAGAAGTTGTCCCTTATGGATAATTGTATTTCCGAAGTTCGACCTTTTACTTGATGTTCTATATACCAAACCTTATCTATGAATGGGTTACACTAGCACATCAAGGAGAACATTAGAAGCGGAGTGCTATATGTCTCTCGGTCGATTATCCAGATTTTGTGACCTTGGCATTGCTAAGGTCAAATCTGAGAAGGTGTTATCTTCCTTTGCATCTGCATCATCCATCACTATTCATCATGGTAGTATGTTGTGTTGCCAGGATCCTTGGCACGGATATTGGTAAACCCTGATGAATATGGAAATGCTCAAGTTCTTGAGGGCACGCGCAAGCAAAATCATTCCTTGCGTTGCCTTCAACAAGGTAGTCCACATCATCCATTCTACGTCTGGGTATGCCATTCCTTCGCACTTCGCCAAACGATCGCTCGAGATCTTCCCTAGGCTGGTATAGAGAGTTTCAATGACCTCTATATCAAAAGTAATTCTTTTTGCCACTTCAGAAAAAAATTCTGCAGGTCACCTTCCCTAAGGTGCCCCATTGTGGAATCATAGCAGATAACTCCTTGCTACTTTGAAACCATGCACCATCCTACTCCAGCGTGGGATTGTTTCCCACCAAATTGAACCTCCGTCACCTCTTTCTTCCATCCCTCTTATTGTGTGTTTTGTGTCTTAGCTCAAGATATGTTTCAACGTGTCATTCAGTGAGTTGATCTTGTGATCATTAATATGATCCTAAGTTGCTCGAACCTCAAGAAGATCGATTCTTCTAAAATTCTCCTTTCTTCTCGTTGTCATGTTGGATGAAGTTCTCAAAGCAAGACGTCGAGATCAAGATGATGCAATGAATCAACATCTTCAAGAAGGACAATTGGATCATGAAGATCGTGTTAGCTTTGTGTCTCCTCGGTCTTCTTACCTCATGTCTTGAATCTCGGGACGAGATTCTTGTTTAGTGGGGGTGAGTTGTCACAGCCCTAGATTAGTCCTTGTTTGTCTTTGCTTGATCATCATGTCATCATGTTTAAATTCAAATGAATTTGAATTGGGGATGTTCAAACCCTAACATCAAATGGAATTTAAATAGGTTCAACCTAAAAATATTTTCAATGAACTCAAAATGCCCTTTAAAAATGTTCATCATTTCTGGATTGAGGTGGAAGCATCTACCAAAGATGGTTTACATTTTTGCAGGACATATTTGGGCTTTGAATTAATTCAAACATATTTGAATTAGAGCTAGTTAAATGCTATATATATATATTAGGTGGTCCAAAAATGTTGGAAATTGTTATGAGTCACTGGAATAATTCAGACAGCACCCCTAATTATTTCTAGGATTTTATAAAATGTTTAGTATTTTACTAAATCAAAACAAAACAGAATAAATAGAAAACAGAAACAATTTAAATTAGAAAACAGAGAGAGAGAGAGAAAGAGAGCTACCTGGGCCGGCCTACCTGTTTTGGCACTGTAGCGGTCCAGCCCATCGGCCTCCTCCTTGTCGTCTTCCTCCTTCGCCAGGAGGACAAGAGCGTCTGGCCGTCGCACGGCAGCACGCGCGCGGCCACCTCCTGCTTACCTGCTCGCCGCTGGAGGCACCCAAGGGTGCCACGCACTCCCCTTCGCCTCCCTTGACCGCTTGCTCATCCCCATCCCCACCTATGCCGTCCTCTCTCTCCCGCGACCGAGCGCCGTCGTCGCCGCCGCTCGTCGTTGCCATAGCCACCGTCCACCTCTCATCTCGCCGACGCGTCCACGAGCTCCGCTTAGACTCCCTCGACGTCCTCGATGAGCCAAGACACAGGGGAGACACGGTATCATCGTCACCGTCATCGTCTTCATCGTCGGCCGCCTGAGATCGCCATCGCCGTTTCTTCGTCGTCTCTGCCTCCCCAAGCTCGCCGTCTACCTCGTTCGACCCGCTGTGAGCTCCTACGCTGTCCCCCACTTACTTTTGCGCTCGTTTGCCTCGCCTAGACCATAGTTCCACCGGAGCCGTGAGCTCCTCGCCGCCAGCGATGATGCAGTCACGACCACGGTCACTGCAGCCCGTGTCCAAGCACACCAACGTGCTTAGAACCTCTCCGCGCACCCGTAGCCACCACCAGCTCCTCCTCCTGAACACCCTAGCGATGAACTCGAGCACGTCCAAACCACGGCCACCACAAACCTCGTCGCCGGCGTTGATTCCGATGACCCCCGCATCCAACTCCCCTGCTCCTCGATGCGGGTAAGAAAGGGCTGCGCCCTGGTGCCCTCGGCATGTGCAGCCGACGCCTGTAGCGCGTTTCCGGTGTGCCTCCGCCGCGCTGGATTGTCGCCGGCGGTCTAACCCCGGCCATGCTGATGTGGCAAGATTAATTAGGCGTTAACCACCTCCTAATCAAACCCTAAAATCACAGACAGTCGGGCCCCACCCTATAATTAACCATAGGGTTATTTCCCTGCTTAAATTAAGCTAATCCTTTGACCCCGCCACCTCAGCGTTGACCCGGGCCCCACTGTCAGGATTGAGTTGGACCAGCCCCTTTGACCCGCTAACTTCATGCTTACACATTGCTGACGCAGTTAATCGTTTTTTGGATTAAAAATAATCCAGGAAATTCCAGAAAATTAGCAAAACTTAAAAAATCATAGAAAATAATCTATAGCTCAGAATGAAATAATTTATATATGAAAAATGATCAAAAAAATCCAATCTATCCATCTGTAAGAAGAAATTATGCCTGCTGATCAGGTCAAATCAATTAAATGGCATTTGAATAATCATATATGGAGTTTGAATTTGAATCTTAGATTCAAACAAACTCCATTTAACTTGCTGCTAGTTGCATTAGCTCAAACCACAGCATATTGCCATGTCATGATCATGCATCATATTGTGCATTGCATTGATTGTGTTTCTTCTTTGTTTGTCGGTGTTTGTTCCCACTCAGTAGACGTGTTCCGACGATGTGATCGATGACACCGATGAAGAGATATACTGTCTTCAGAAGTGCCAGGCAAGCAAAACCCCCTTGTTCATTCCAATACAATCCCACTCTCTCGCTCCTGCTCTCTTTTACTGCATTAGGACAACAGCGATTCAACTGTTACATGCTGCGGTAGTTGAACCCCTTTCCTCTGCATGATCTATCATTGCCATAGTAAATAGATGAAACCCACTAGCATGAGTAGGAGTTGTTTGAGCCCTGATGTGCCTACTCATTCATGCTTGTTTGTCATGCCTGCTATTGCTTAGAGTTGAGTCAGGTCTAATTCATCGGGGATGAATTGGAATGTTGTGAAACATGTCCTACTGTGCGTGAGCTAAGCGTGTGAACACAATTTGGTAAAGGTAGCGGTGAGAGGCCATGTAGGAGTACATGGTGGGTTGTCTCATTGAAACCGTCCTCAGGAACTGAGTTCTGTGTTTGTGATCCATGAACAGTTACTACCACACATTGGGCTCTGGGCACTCCAAGCTCTCTCAACTTATTAATCAACTCGATCTCTGTCCAGGAGTTGCAACTAGTTTCTGGTGTTTGTAGGTTGTGTTAGTAGTCTACCAAGTGGCACCCTGTACCGGTGGGCTTGGGACAGACTAGGCACAGTGGCCCGGTGTACCAAGTGGCACCTGAATGGTGGGCTTGGGAACCCTGCACACATCGTTTGGGGCCGTGAGCGACACCCCGGCCGGATCTCCTTGCGGATGGAACCCGAATAGCCGATAAACCTGGACGAGAGACTTGTGTGGTTAGTCAGGTCGTGGCCGACACCCTCGCTGGGCTTCCGCTTGAAGGTTGCCGAGTACATGTCGTGTAAACGGCGATAAGTGGTGAGAGCGTGTGTGAAGAAGTACACCCCTGCAGGGTTAACATTATCTATTCGAATAGCCGTGTCCGCGGTAAAGGACTTCTGGGTTGCCTATACAGTTCATAGACAAGTGAAAGTGGATACTCTAAAAAGCGCAAGATAAGCGTGAATGTTATGGATGGCGTTCTCATAGGGAGACGGGAGTGAATCCATAGTGGGGTATTGATATGGTGAATATGTGGACTCGTGTGCGCCACCTCAAAAGAGTTACTTGCAGTCGTAGTTCAGGATAGCCACTGAGTCAAAGCTAGTTTGCTGCAGTCAAACTCCACCCCCCCTTTGCTGATAATGATGCATATGTAGATAGCTCTGATGTAAGTCTTGCTGGGTACATTTGTACTCACATTTGCCTATTTTATGTTTTTGCAGAGAGATTATAGTATCTCTAGTAGTTCCGCGTGGACTTCGATGTTTAGCTTGTTACCTCAGCTACGATCTGGTGCCCTCGGCAGGATCTGGTAGATAGACAGGCTTCTCAGCCGTTTTCCATTTGTAAATGTCTGTACTTGGACATGTTAAGCTTTCGCTTGTGCTTTGACTTGTATGCTCTGAATGCTGGGTCGAGAGACCCATGTTTGTAATGTCTCGCTCCTCGGAGCCTATTGAATAAAATACTTGAGTCGTAGAGTCATGTTGTGATGCCAAGTTGTATTTGCACATATCGAGCATATTGTGTGTATGTTAATGAAATGCTTGGTATGTGTGGGATCTGACAACCTAGTTGTTTCTCCTTGGTAGCCTCTCTTATCGGGAAATGTCTCCTAGTGCTTCCACTGAGCAACGGTAGCTTGCTACTGCTACGGAACACTTAGGCTGTCCGGCATGTGACCTTCTTCGTTACCATGTCTGTCCCTTCGGGGAAATGTTACGCGGTGTCTACCGGAGTCCTGTTAGCCTGCTATAGCCCAGATTCGCTAGAGTCCTGCTAGCCCAGCTGCTACAGCCCGTATTCACTCGCTGTTGACCGACACGTTCGTTGTTGGGTCATGTATGCCTGTCCCTGTATGTTAGCGCCACTTTGGGCTCACGACTAGTCATGTCAGCCTGGGTTCTTTGTCATATGGATGCTAGCGACACTTTCATATACGTGAGCCAAAAGGCGCAAATAGTCCCTGATATGTCTCCAACATATCTATAATTTTTGATTGCTCCATGCTACTTTATCTATAATTCCAACGTCTCCAAAAACACACCCTACTCCAAGCAGTGCCCGAGGAGGTCACGAGGCTGGAGGGCGCGCCCCCTACCTTGTGGGCCCGGACGATCACAACAGGAGCCAAAAACCTAATTCCACCGCCGCAACCTTCTGTATCCATGAGATCCCATCTTGCGGCCTATTCCGGAACTCCACCGGAGGGGGCATCCACCACGGAGGGCTTCTACATCATTACCATAGCCCCTCCGATGAGGTGTCAGTAGTTTACTTCAGACCTTCGGGTCCATAGCTAGTAGCTAGATGGCTTCTTCTGTCTTTTTGGATCTCAATACAATGTTCTCCCCCTCTCTCGTGGAGATCTATTCGATGTAATCTTCTTTTTGCGGTGTGTTTTTTGAGACCGATGAATTGTGGGTTTATGATCCAGTATTATCTATGGAAAATATTTGATTCTTCTCTGAATTCTTTTATGTATGATTGAGTTATCTTTGCAAGTCTCTTCGAATTATCTTTTTGGTTTGGCCAACTAGATTGGTAGTTCTTGCAATGGGAGAAGTGCTTAGCTTGGGGTTCAATCTTGCTGTGTCCTTACTCAGTGACAGAAAGAGTTGCAAGGCACGTATTGTATTGTTGCGATCGAGGATAACAAGATGGGGTTTTTATCATATTGCATGAATTTATCCCTCTACATCATGTCATCTTGCTTACGGCGTTACTCTATTTTTACTTAATACTCTAGATGCATGCTGGATAGCGGTCGATGAGTGGAGTAATAGTAGTAGATGCAGAATCGTTTCGATCTACTTGTTTTGGACGTGATGCCTATATACATGATCATTGCCTAGATATACTCATAACTATGCTCAATTCTATCAATTGCTCAACAGTAATTTGTTCACCCACCGTAGAATACTTATGCTCTTGAGAGAAGCCACTAGTGAAACCTATGGCCCCCGGGTCTATTCTCATCATATCAATCTATATCACTTTATTTACTTGCTTTGTTTTTACTTTGCCTTTACTTTTTACTTTGCATATATCTATCAAAAATACCAAAAATATTATCTCTATCAGATCTCACTCTCGTAAGTGACCGTGAAGGGATTGACAACCCCTAAGCGTTGGTTGCGAGTTGCTATCGTTTTGTGTAGGTACGAGGGACTTGTGCGTGGTCTCCTACTGGATTGATACCTTGGTTCTCAAAAACTGAGGGAAATACTTACACTACTTTACTGCATCATCCTCTCCTCTTCGGAGAAATCCAACTCAGTGCTCAAGAGGTAGCAAGAAGAATTTCTGGCGCCGTTGCCGAGGAGGCTCACGCAAGCAAGTCAACCATACCAAGTACCGATCGCAATCCCTATCTCTCGCATTACATTATTTGCCATTTGCCTCTCGTTTTCCTCTCCCCCACTTCACCATTGCCGTTTTATTCGCTCTCTCTTTCCCAATCTCCTCCACTCTTTCCCGTTTGCCCTTTTCTCGTGGCCTTTCTGTTTGCTCGTGTGCTAGCTTGTTTGCTTGCTTGTCGTCATGTCTAATTCCTTATCCGCTCCTATGTCTCTCGAGTTTGAAGTTCTTCACTTCAAGCAAAGGCAAGGAGAAACTTTAAAAGACGCTTGGTACATGATGATGGAATCTTATCGTAAGTGCACCGTAGAGGTGAACTTTAGAATTCTTCTTTGCAATTTTTATGTTGGGTTAAATATGACACATATACAACTCTTGGATTGCATTGCCAAGGGAAATTTCATTGAGATTGATCCCAGTATTGCGCATGAAATTATAGAGGAAATAGTGGGAACACTACCCCAAAAGGGAGGATCGCATCCTACCCAGGAAGAAACCCAAGTGTTTGAGAAAAATTGCAAAGTAACAATTTTTTTACAAAAATCACTTGAGCCTCTTAAAAGTGTTAGCGGGAATCTTCACCGCATGAATATGTTGATTACTCTTTGTAATAAGCGGCTGGATTCTTTGGATCTAAAAATTTCCTAATATGAAGGGAAGCGGAAAGAACCTCCCGGATTCGAGCATGACTCCGCTAAAAAAATGAAAATCAAAGATGGCAATACCTAGATCTATCCTTGCTTTTATGCCTAGATAGGGGCGTTAAACGATAGCGCTTGTTGGGAGGCAACCCAATTTTATTTTGTGTTTTTTGTTTTTGCTTCTGTTTAGGAATAAATAATCCATCTACCTTCTCTTTGGATGTGGTTTTATGTTTTAATTAGTTTTTGTGCCAAGTAGGACCTATAGGATAACCTACGATGATAGTTGATTTGATTCTGCTGAAAAACAGAAACTTTGCATGTACGAATTAAGTTATGATAAATCACAGGAACGTTCTTTTGCGTTGATTATTTGTGCTGCTGATCAATAAACAAAATTTCCAGGACTTCCTGTTTTGGTAGAATTTTTAGAGTTCCAGAAGTTTGCGTTAGTTACAGATTGCTACAGACTGTTCTGTTTTTGACAGATTCTGTTTTCCATGTGATGTTTGCTTATTTTGATGAATCTATGGCTAGTAAATTAGTTTATAAACCATAGTGAAGTTCGAATACAGTAGGTTTAACACCAATATAAATAAATAATGATTTCATTACAGTACCTTGAAGTAGTCTTTTGTTTTCTTTCTCTAACAGAGCTCATGAGATTTCTGTTGAGTTTTGTGTTGTGAAGTTTTCAAGTTTTGGGTGAATTCTTTTGATGGATTATGGAATAAGGAGTGGCAAGAGCCTAAGCTTGGGGATGCCCATGGCTCCCCCAAGATAATCCAAGGACACCAAAAAGTCAAAGCTTGGGGATGCCCCGGAAGGCATCCCCTCTTTCGTCCACTTCCATCGGTAATTTACTTGGAGCTATATTTTTATTCACCAACATGATATGTGTTTTGCTTCGAGCGTCTTGTATTATTTGTGTCTTTGCTTGTTAGTCTACCACAATCATCCTTGCTGTACACATCTTTTGAGAGAGCCATACATGAATTGGAATTTGTTAGAATATTCTATGTGCTTCACTTATATCTTTTGAGCTTGATAGTTTTGCTCATAGTGCTTCACTTATATCTTTTGAGCGTGATAATTTTGCTCTAGTACTTCACTTAGATCTTTTAGAGCACGGTAGTGGATTTGTTTTAAAGAAACTATTTGATCTCTCATGCTTCACTTAGATTATTTTGAGAGTCTTTAATAGCATGGTAATTTGCTTAATGTTAATATACTTGGTGTTCAAGATAAGTGAAACTTTCTTTTGAGTGAATTGAATACTAAGATAAGTTTGATGCTTGATAATTGTTTTGAGATATGGAGGTGATAATATCAAATTCGTGCTAGTTGGGTGATTATGAATTTGATAAATACTTGTGTTGGAGTTTGCAAGTCCCGTAGCATGCACGTATGATTAAAGATGTGTAACAAATTTGAAACATGAAGTGTACCTGGCTTATGCATCCTTATGAGTGGCGGTCGGGGACGAGCGATGGTCTTTTCCTACCAATCTATCCCCCTAGGAGCATGCGCATAGTACTTGAATTTTTGATGACTTCTAAATTTTTTCAATAAGTATATGAGTTCTTTTGACTAATGTCGAGTCCATGGATTATACGCACTCCCACCTTTCCACCTTTGCTAGCCTCTTCGGTACCGTGCATTGCCCTTTCTCACCTTGAGAGTTGGCGCAAACTTCGCCGGTGCATCCAAACCCCATGATACGATACGCTCTATCACACATAAACCTCCTTATATCTTCCTCAAAACAACCACCATACCTACCTATCATGGCATTTCCATAGCCATTCCGAGATGTATTGCCATGCAACTTCCATCATCATATTCATGACATACATTACTTTTGTCATATTGCCATTGGATGATCATGTAGTTGACATCGTATTTGTGGCAAAGCCACCATGCATTATTTTCCATACATGTCACTCTTGATTCATTGCACCATCCCGGTACACCGCCGGAGGCATTCATATAGAGTCATATCTTGTTGTAAGTTTCGAGTTGTAATCTTTGTGTTGTAATCAATAGAAGTGTGATGATCATCATTATTAGAGCATTGCCCAAATAAAAAATGAGAAAGGCCAAAAAAAGAAAGGCCCAAAAAAGGGCAATGCTACTATCTCTTTTTCCACACTTGTGCTTCAAAGTAGCACCTTGTTCTTCATGTAGTGAGTCTCATATATTGTGCTTCAAAGTAGCACCTTGTTCCTCATGTAGTGAGTCTCATAAGTTGTCTTTTTCATACTAGTGGGAATTTTTCATTATAGAACTTGGCTTGTATATTCCTACGATGGGCTTCCTCAAATGCCCTAGGTCTTCGTGAGCAAGTAAGTTGGATGCACACCCACTAGTTTTCTTTTGTTGAGCATTCATAGCTCTAGTGCATCCGTTGCATGGCAATCCCTACTCCTCATGTTGACATCAATTGATGGGCATCTCCATAGTCCATTGATTAGCCTCGTCAATGTGAGACTTTCTCCTTTTTTGCCTTCTCCACACAATCCCCATCATCATATTCTATTCCACCCATAGTGCTATATCCATGGCTCACGCTCATGTATTGCGTGAAGGTTGAAAAAGTTTGAGATTATTTAAGTATGAAACAATTGCTTGGCTGGTCATCGGGGGTATAGAAGTTGGGAACATCTTTGTGTGACGAAAATGAAGCATAGCCTAACTATATGATTTTGTAGGGATGAACTTTCTTTTGCCATGTTATTTTGAGAAGACATGATTGCTTTGATTAGTATGCTTGAAGTATTATTATTTTTGTATCAATATGAACTTTTGTCTTGAATCTTTCGGATCTGAATATTCATATCACAATTAAGAAGATTTACATTGAAATTATGTCAAAGTATCACTCCGCGTCAAAAATTCTTTTTTATCATTTACCTACTCGAGGACGAGCAGGAATTAAGCTTGGGGATGCTTGATACGTCTCTAATGTATCTATAATTTTTGATTGCTCCATGCTACTTTATCTACTGTTTTGGACTATATTGGGCTTTATTTTCCACTTTTATATTACTTTTGGGACTAACCTATTAACCGGAGGCCCAGCCTAGAATTGCTGTTTTTTTGCCTTTTTCAGTATTTTGAAGAAACAGAATATCAAATGGAGTCCAAACAGAATGAAACCTACGGGATCGTGATTTTCCAACCGAACGTGGCCCAGGAGACTTGGACCCTACTCCAAGCAGTGCCTGAGGAGGTCACGAGGGTGGAGGGCGCGCCCCTACCTCGTGGGCCCCTCGGAGCTCCATCGATGTACTCCTTCCTCCTATATATACCTACCTATCCCCGAACAATCAGAACAGGAGCAAAAAACCTAATTCCACCGCCTCAACCTTCTATATCCACGAGATCCCATCTTGGGGCCTGTTCCGGAGCTCCGCCGGAGGGGGCATCCACCACGGAGGGCTTCTACATCATCACCATAGCCCCTCCGATGAAGTGTGAGTAGTTTACATGAGGCGCAAAGTGATATGAGGTGTTACATGCTAGATCGGTGTGGCATTGGATTTGGGTCCTGACAGTTGGCGCCTATGGTGAAGGTGGCTCCAGTGGATCCATCCTCGTCGACCGGTACCTTCTTGGTCTCCGCCTTGTCTTGGGTGAATAGCTGCTTCTTCTTAGCCGGCGCAGCTCCCATGGGCTCGAGGGCATCTGCGCTGGCAGGGTGCGCCACCGCGGCCATCTTGAAAGCAAGCTTGAGCGCCTACAGCGCATCCCTCGTGACTCCGGACACGGTAAGGACGCCGCTGTTCCCGGGCATCGTCATGAGGTTGTACGTCAGGTGAGTTTCTGCCATGAACTGGGCCAAGGCTAGGTAGCCGAGGATGGCGTTGTACGGGAGGCCGATGGGGGCGATGTCGAAGTCGATCAGCTCCGTGCGAAAGTTGTCGTGGGTGTCGAAGGTCACCGGGAGGCGGATCTGCCCGATGGAGCCGGTGGAGCCGCCTCCAATGCCCGAGAAAGGCCTGTTGGGTTGAAGCCGCTCTAGCGGTACATGGAGGAGGCTGAAGGCCTCCACCGAGAGAACGTTGAGGCCGGCACCACCGTCAATGAGGGTCCTGGTGACGGCCACCTGGTAGATGGTGGGGGTGCATAGCATCGGGAGCACGCCCGAACAGGCGGTGTTGGAGGGGTGATCATCCGAGCTGAAGGTCAAATCAGCCTTTGGTCCCACCCAGCCCGGGGGGTTTCTCGGCACTTGAGGACGCCGCCGGTATGGCGGACGGACGGCTTGACGTGGCGGCTCGAAGGTGGTGCCTGCG
The DNA here is from genome assembly GCF_002162155.2 of Triticum dicoccoides. Taxonomy (NCBI): domain Eukaryota; kingdom Viridiplantae; phylum Streptophyta; class Magnoliopsida; order Poales; family Poaceae; genus Triticum; species Triticum dicoccoides. Next base: position 413,669,412 of record NC_041391.1, on the reverse strand, counting down.
ATCCGCCCAGGATGGCCGCGACGACTGTGGGTGCCGGCGCAGCATGATGGGCATGGAAGAGGTTGCGCAACCCCTCCCAGGAGGCCACAAAAGCCGCTGGCAGGTGGAGCAGCCACATGCGCGGGACGCCGGTGAGGGCCATGGGAAGCCAGTTTTCCATGACCTTGTCGTCGCCCCCGTCCTTGAGGACGGATTCTTCATATACCAGCAGGAAGGCCAGCGGGTCGGCCGTGCCGTCATAGCACGGTGGCATGTCTGGCTTGAACTTGTTCGACCACTGCACCTGTCGCAAGGCGGGGACCAGGGCTCAGAGCCTGCTGGTTTCCGCACCGGCGTCGACAGCCGGAGCGGGCGGCGCGCTGGCCGCCATGAGGGCAGAGCGTGGTGCTGATGGAAAACGGGTCGACGGAAGGGAGAGCTCCGGCGCACCCCCAACTTGGCGCGCCAAATGTCGGATGTGGGGTTCCGGCAGACCCTTAAGGTTCGAACTCTGTGGTGCACACAAAGATCTCTCCCCTACCGATCTACGTCTGATCGCCTCGTGAGATCTAAGGTAAAGACAATGAACGACACGAGGGACACAAGATTTATACTGGTTCGGGCCACCGTTGTGGTGTAATACCCTAGTCCAGTGTGTGGTGTGGTGGATTGCCTCTAGGGCTGATGATGAACAGTACAGGGGAAGAACAGCCTTGCGAGAGGTGTTCTTGAGCTGGTGCGATGAACTGCTTGGGTGAGTTCGCTCGCCTCTCTCTCTCTAATGAGCACTCGATCTGTCCTCCCTTTCCTCGGTGGTGGCTAGTCCTATTTATAGAGGCCCTGGTCCTCTTACCAAACATTGAGTGGGAAGGGCGCCAACAACGGCCATTTTGAAGTGGAACATCTAGTACAAGTTATCCTGACTAAAGTTGGTCTTCGGCTGCCAAAAGCACTGGCGATGATGCCGTCTTGGGCTCCACGGTGACCTCCATCTTGCCGCTCCGCTGGTCTTGGTCTCGTTGCACTGAAATGGCAACCTTTGCCTGATGCCTTGGAACTCCACGCCTGTGCTTGCCCCCTTTGCACCAAAGAGGAAACAAGGACACTGTGCGGGCCGGCGCCCGCCTGGTCTCGATCGTCATGGCTTGCGTCACGAGCACCTCGCGAGGTACCCTGCCTTGATCTCTCTGCCTCGTCGCGAGCCTGCCTGGCGAGGCCGTTCCTGAGGAAGCCTAGCGTTGTCCGCCCCGCGAGGCTTGGCCCCTCGCTAGGGTCTTGAGTCTTGCGCTGGTGAAGTTGGGCCGTACTGGGCCACCACTCAAGCCACGCCACAGGCCGCAGGCAGGCAAGTCTGGGGACCCCCGTTCCTAGAACACCGACATTAGACGCTTGAGTATCCTTTAATATTTACTTTCCCCAAGCTTGAGCTCTTGCCTCTCTTCCTTTTCCTCATATTGAGACCTCCTCGATCAAACACTTCATCCACACAAAACTTCAACAGAAAACTCGGTAAGATCCATTAGTATAATAAAGCAAATCACTACTCTAAGTACTATAGAAAACCAATTCATATTTTGTTTTTGCATTATGTCTACTGTAATATAACTTTTTCATGGTTAATCCACTAATATAAATTGATAGTTTCATCAAAACAAGCAAACTATGCATCAAAAATAGAATCTGTCAAAAACAGAACAGTCTGTAGCAATCTGAACATTCACCATACTTCTGTTACCCCAACAATTCTACAAAAATTAGGAAAGATAAACAATTTGTACATAAAGACAGTGCAAAAGGAATCAGAACCATTTGACGTTCTAGTTAAAAATGTAAAATCACGCACTACAGCCAAAGTTTCTGTCCTGCACCATACAATCCAACAAGCATTTAAACATCCTAAAGGCAAACCTTGGCACATTATTTTTATAATACAATGGAATTGTACAAGGGGGTAATTATTTTTGATGAAAAGTTTCTGTAATTAAGATTCACAAAGTTTCCGTGAGCATGAACGAAGTTCAAGGCTAGCTCCCACTTCAACAATGCTTGTCTCTCTCACTTTCACATTCCTTTTTGAAAAGTTTTAGGTTCCCCTCTTTATTTTTTGTTTTTAAACTATATAAAAGCACTCAATAGAAATAAATGACTCTCTAAAACATCCGGGTTGTCTCCCTGGCAGTGCTTTCTTTAAGCCATTAAGCTAGGCATATAGTGCTCAAGTAATGAATCCACCTAGATCCCAAGGTATATCAAAGCCAATTTTAATTAACAATGATTAGTAATTTAGTAGTGAGCACAAAGTAACATATATCAAGCAATGACGAAGTCTAACTCTCTTCCTATGCATTGGCATGTCATAAAAGAACAATTCATGCACACATAGTAAAGGCCAATGCATAGTATAAGGAGTTTCTTGAAATTCTATCATATTGGAAACATAGAGAGGCGGAGATGTAGTTCCTCTCTTATAATCATTGCAAGTAGGAGCAGCAAGCACATGCATATTATATCTATCAAAATCATCATGTGCAATGGTAAAAGGCAACCCATCAATACAATCCTTAATAAGCACAAACTTCTCCGATATAGTGTAGTTTGGAGAATTCAAAAGGATAATAGGACTAGCATGCGTGGGTGCAATAGCAACAATTTCATGTTTAACATACGGAACTATAGCAAGTTCATCTCCATAAGCATAATTCATATTGGCATCTTGGCCACAAGCATAGCAAGCATCATCAAAAAGTGATATTTCAATAGAAACAATGGGATCGTAACAATCATCATAGCAATCATCCTTCGGTAAGCACGAAGGGGAATTAAATAATGTATGAGCTGAAGAGTTACTCTCATTAGAAGGTGGGCACGGGTAGCTAATCCGCTCTTCCTCCTTTTGTTCTTCGCTCTCCTCGTCATCTTTTTCATCCAATGAGCTCACAGTTTCATCAATTTCTTCTTCCATAGCTTCCTGCAAAATATTAGTCTCTTCTTGGACAGCGGAGACTTTCTCAATAAATGCATCAATATTTTAATTGTATTCATAATTCTAATAACAATATTTGAGTATAGCAAAATTTTCAGGTCTATAAGCTGAATCATCAAAATCATCAAACTCTTTAAACATAGATTCTATCTCATAAGCACCCATAAAAGCAACAAATTCTTCTATTTGTTCCACATCGTAGTAATCATATACACCATTAGCATAAGAAGCTGAGGTTTTATTATCATTGAATTTGCATGAAAAGGGAAGGAGTGGAGCCTTCATCCTAGAGCAACAAGTATAATCATGTATCAAGCATAGTTGACGTAATATATGAATTTGATCCCATAATAGTTTCCCTTTTTGTGTCAAGCGATAATCCCTAAAGTATTCAACCCATAACAAAGTTGAATGGGGTTTTCTCTGGATTATCAAAGTAGTACATAATTGCTATCACATAACGAGCATCGAGGGTTTTAGGAGGTTCCCCATCTCCATGAGTAGCAATTACACCTAATTTTTTTGGTATTTCGTGTTCCATATCGATAACAAAAGATAGAGAACAACTAAGAACAGCAAATAAAAATTACTTAGTGATAAAGCAAACAAGCACACACGAGAATATTCACCCCACGCTATGACTCCCCGGCAATGGCGCCAGAAAAAGGTCTTGATGACCCGCAAGTATACGGGATAATTGTAGCCTCTTTCGATAAGTAGGAATGTCGAACCCAACGAGGAGCTAAAGGTAGAACAAATATCCTCTCAAGTCCTATCTGCCACTGATACGACTCTACGCATGCTTAGTGTTCGCTTTACCTAGAACAAGTATGAAACTAGAAGTACTTTGTAAGTGTTGTGGGATGGGTTTGCAAGATAATAAAGAGCACTTAAATAAAAACTAGGGGCTGTTTAGATAAAGAAGCAATAAAGTAAATATAGCGAGTGTGGAAAAGTGGTGGTAGGAGTTGTGAAATTGTCCCTAAGCAATTGACTACGTTACTAGACCGGTAATCACTATTGCAATTCTATTTGAGGGAGAGGCATAAGCTAACATACTTTCTCTTCTTGGATCATATGCACTTATGATTGGAACTCTAGCAAGCATCCACAACTACTAAAGATAATTAAGGTAAAACCCAACCATAGCATTAAAGTATCAAGTCCCCTTTATCCCATACGCAAACAACCTACTTAGTCGGGTCTGTGCTTCTGTCACTCACGCCACCCACCATAAGCAAATCATGAACATATTGCAAACCCTACAATGGGAAAACCTCACGCTTGCACGTCACGGAGGGCACAATAGGACAGAACCAATAATAAAGCATGCAATTCAAACCAATCATAGCAATTCATCAATCACCATAAGGACAACGAAAATCTACTCAGGCATCATAGGATGGCAACACATCATTGGATAATAATATGAAGCATAAAGCACGGTGTTCAAGTAGAGGGTACAGCGGGTTGCGGGAGAGTGGACTGCTTAATATAGAAGGGGGAAGGTGATGGAGATGTTGGTGAAGATGATGGAGGTGTTGGTGAAGATTGCGGCGATGATGATGGCCCCCGGCAGCGCTCCAACGCCACCGGAAGCAAGGGGAGAGAGCCCCCCATTCTTGTTCTTCTTCCTTGAGCTCCTCCCTAGATGGGAGAAGGGTTTCCCCTCTGGTCCTTGGCTCCCATGGCGTGGGAGGGACGAGAGCCCCTCCGAGATTGGATCTATCTCTCTGTTTCTCTCTGTTTCTGCGTTCTCAGGTTCTGCCCTGGCACCGTTTCTTTTATATCCGGAGATCCGTAACTCCGATTGCATCGAAACCTTCGCCCAGATCTTTTTCCAAAAACTAGCTTTCTTGCGGCCAAATAAGGGCATCAACCACATTACCCGGGGCCCGGGAGGGCGAAGGGCGCGCCCACCTGGAGTGGGCATGCGACCCTATCTCGGGGCCACCCCGGGCACTGTCTCGCGTTGATTTTACTTCCAAAATATCACAAATATTCCAAAATAATTCTCCGTCCATTTTTATCCCGTTTGGACTCCGTTTGATACGGGGTTTCTGCGAAACATAAAACATGCAACAGATAGGAACTGGCACTGGGCACTGGATCAATATGTTAGTCCCAAAAATAGTATAAAAAGTTGCCAAAACTATATAAAAGTTGAAGAATATTGGCATGGAAGAATCAAAAATTATAGATACGACGGAGACGTATCACCTTCTTTGATAAATAAGATTGTCGAACCCAACGTGGAGCTAAAGGTAGAACAAATGTTCCCTCAAGTTCTATCAACCACCGATACAACTCTACGCACGCTTGACGTTTGCTTTACCTAGAACAAGTATGGAACTAATTTGCAAGAATAAAACTATGAGTACTTTGCGAGAATAAAAGTAAGAATAAATTGCAAGGTAGTAAAAGTGGATAGCTTTTGTCAACAAGAAAGTCATTTGTCCCTAGGCAATCGATAACAAGTACCGGTAATCATTCTTGTAATTTTATATGAGGGAGAGGCATGAGCTAACATACTTTCTCTACTTGTATCATATGCACTTATGATTGGACACCTAGCAAGCATCCGCAACTACTAAAGATCATTAGTGTCGTGAAACCAACAATAGCATTAAGTATCAAGTCCTCTTTACTCCCATATGTCATACCCACTTACTCGGGTTTAAGCTTCTGTCACTCTTGCAACCCAGCATAAGCGAACCACGAACATATTGCAACACCCTACAGCAAGGGACCATCACGTTTGCGCGAGATGGAGGGCACCGTAGGACATCACCATAAAAAATATACAATCATACCAACCAAGATCACGATTAACCCATAGGACAAAACGGATCTACTCAAACATCATAGGATAGCCATAGATAATTGGGATCTAATATATTGAATTGAGCACCATGTTTTAGTAGAGATTACAGTCGGGAGAAGGGGTGTGACAATGCTGCATAGAGGGCAAGAGAGTTGGTGTTGACGGTAGCAAGATTGTTGATGTAGATCGCCCTCACGATCCTTGCCCCAGCGGCACTCCGGTGCCATCAGGAGAGAGGGGGAGATAGCCCCCCTCCTTCTTCTTCTTCCTTGGCCTTCCCCCTAGATGGGAGGAGGGTTCCCCCTCTGGTCCATGGCCTCCATGTTGGCGGAGGGGAGGGATCCCCTCCGAAATTGGATCTCCCTCTCTGTTCTCTTCTGTTTCATGTTCCTCAGATCTGGCCCTTCATGGTTTCTTAAATTCCTTGAGATCCGTAACTCTGTTGCGTTGATCTTTTTACACAATTTTTTTGCCGGATATAAGCTTCCTTGTGCCTGAAGTATAGCTCCAACCAACGTTCGAGGAGGGCACGATACACCAGGGCGCGCCTGGGCCTGGTGGCGCGCCCTGGTGGGTTGTGGTGGCCTCGGGCCTCCATTTACGTTGATTTGACATCCTAAAATTCACAAATATTCCAAAATAATTCTCCGTAGAGTTTCATCATGTTTGGACTTAGTTTGATATGTATTTTCTGTGATACAAAAACATGCAACAAAAAGGAACTTGCACTGGGCACTAGATAAGTAAGTTAGTCCAAATAAATCATACAAAAAGTAGCCAAAGGTATGTAAAAGTTGAATAATATTGGCATGAAACAATCAAAAATTATAGATACTGAAATGTAAAGGAAGTAGGGGATAGAACCAGAAGTTGTTGCAAGCATATCAAGCTAAGTTACCCTAGCCGCGCCTACTCGTAATTCAGATATCATGGCATAACATCAAGATAATAAGCATGACATAGTCGCATAACTGCCATAGTTCATTACACACCCCAGTGGGGCACTCTACTTTTTTGAAATGCAGGAGAAAGGAAAGGTTAAACAGAAGTGGCCCGCATGACCGCAGCAGCTCCTGAAGCCAGGCTACGATAGCCCCGGGCTCAGTCCGGGCCCTCCTCCCGCCTCACTGGAGCGCGGCGACAAGACGACATGTTGCCTTCCTCGATGCAAGCTCGGCGGCGCGCTGGTTGGTCCTAGCTGCCGCTGCTGGTGCTCTCGCCTGAAAAAGAGCCGCCGCTGTAGGAGGAAGCACTCATCAAGGGCTGCTACCTCTTGAGCACTATGTTGGTTTTCCCTTGAAGAGGAAAGGGTGATGCAGCAAAGTAGCGGAAGTATTTCCCTCAGTTTTTGAGAAACAAGGTATCAATCCAGTAGGAGGCTCCTCAAAAGTCCCACACACCTACACAAACAAACAAGAACCTCGCAACCAACACGATAAAGGGGTTGTCAATCCCTTCACGGAAACTTGCAAAAGTGAGATCTGATAGAGATAATAAGATAAGATAAATATTTTTGGTATTTTAATGATATAGATTGGAAAGTAAAAGATGCAAATAAAAGATAGATGAAAAACTTATATGATAAAAGATAGACCCGGGGGCCATAGGTTTCACTAGTGGCTTCTCTCAAAATAGCATAAGTATTATGGTGGGTGAACAAATTACGATCGAGCAATTGATAGAAAAGTGCATAGTTATGAGATTATCTAGGCATGATCATGTATATAGGCATCACGTCCGCAACAAGTAGATCGAAACGATTCTGCATCTACCACTATTACTCCACACATCGACCGACTCCTTCCTGCATCTTGAGTATTAAGTTCATAAGAACAGAGTAATGCATTAAGAAAGATGACATGATGTAGAGGGATAAACTCAAGCAATATGATATAAACCCCATCTTTTTATCCTCGATGGCAACAATACAATACGTGCCTTCTTGCCCCTGCTGTCACTGGGAAAGGACACCGCAAGATTGAACCTAAAGCTAAGCACTTCTCCCATTCCAAGAAAGATCAATCTAGTAGGCCAAACTAAAAGTGCGTTACGTCGACTAGAGGGGGGTGAATAGGCAATTTTTATGAATTCTTCACTAAGGAATTTCAGGGTGAGGAAATTCCTAAGCGAAGAACTACTTGCAGTGGAATAAGTACTCATGTATAAGCATAACAGAGCAATAGCATAGTCATCATGATGAAATGAAAGACAAACACAGAGTACAGAAAGCGTAAACACATGATAAGCAGGATGAAGACAAACAGACTAAAGAAATAGGATTGAGGAATTAGAGAAAGTCTTCAGTCAAAGTCTTCAAACAGTAATGATCAGGTTCATCAACACATAACTAAGGAAATGAAAGGGTTGAGGAAATAGAACCAGTTGGCTTGGTGAAGACAATGATTTGGTAGACCAGTTCAAACTGCTGCGACAGTTGTACGTCTAGTTGGAGCGGCTGAGTATTTAAACTCGATGACACACTGTCCGAATACACAGTACTTAGTGTATTCTCCTTGAGCTAATATCACACAGACCTCGCCCAACAGTAGTGGTAAGTCTTCACAAGTGACTTCCAAACCTTCACAGACTTGGTCACTCGGCAATCCACAATTCCTCTTGGATGGTCAGACCATGACGCCTAATCGTCTGGAGGATAGACAGTCCTCAAAGGTAACAAGCGTCGGTTCCACACAGGAACAATCTCTTCAGTGATGCTCAATCACTTTGGGGTTTGTAGGTTTGGGTTTGGGATTTGGGTTTTCCTCACTTGATGATTTTCACTCAAAGTCCTCGGAGATGGGATGCTCTCAAATGACAAGTGTTGGTTTCTCTTGGATCAGCCAACCAGCTAGTGGTGTAGGGGCGGCTATTTATAGCCTAGGGAGCAGCCCGACATGATAAGACATAAATGCCCTTGTCTGATATGACCGTTAGATGGTAGGATACTTTGGGACAGCTGGCGCGCGGCACAGCAACAGTCGGATTTGAGGTTTGAATGCCTCAGGGCTATCATGTTCCTCACTGTGTAGGCAATTTGCACTGGCGAATCCCTAACTCCTCAGTCAGAACAAATTCCTTAGAGACCAGAAGATCTTCGTCTCTATCACTGAAGAAATTGACTGAATTGATATGAGATTTCCAATGGCTTCACTCGAAGGATTGGGTAGGTGTAGGAATTTGGGATGAGCATCACTTGAAAATTAGTTTCCTTAGTATTACCTCGACCCCCTTTAACAGTATGCTGTTTCCTATGACTCAAGAAAGAGAAAATGAAACTACGAAAACAAAAATATTCACACTTCAGATTCCTCGCATGAATATCGAAGTCTTCAAGGTCACACCAATTTCTTCAGTTTCAAAGTCTTCAGGAGAACCAAAGTCTTCAGCCGAAGACATTCATTTTTAGGGGTCGACTTTCAAGGTAAATATCAAACTCCTCATTGACTTATAGAGCTTGTGTACACTCACAAACATATTAGTCCCTTAACCTATAAGTCTTCAATACACCAAAATCACTAAGGGGCACTATATGCACTTACAATCTCCCCCTTTTTGGTGATTGATCACAATATAGGTTAAGTTTTCAACGGGGATAAACATATGAATTGAAAGTACTCAATATTGAGGAATTTGATTGCAAGATATAGAAGAACTCCCCCTGAAGATGTTCATAGTGAGGAATTTGCTTTTGAAGCAATGCATATTTGAAGAGTAGAATCATGGAGATCTCCCCCTATATCTTGTAATTCATACACGCATTTAACATATGAAATGAAGAATTTGAAATGCATGATGAAATATGGTGACTGATGTGATTCAGCATGTGTGCATAACATTAATGAGGAAATAGCATGAAGAACACAGCAAAAGTATCAGGTCACCATCGGACTTAAGTTTACAACTCAATCAACAAAAGCTTCAGAAGAGAGAGAGTTGCAACTCAATAAAAAAACGCCCATATATATAGACCCGCTTGAAGATTTACTCAAATTTCTCCCCCTTTGTCATCAAATGTCCAAAAGGGGCGAAAAGTGAGGACTAACACCCTTGAAGAATTTCTTCATGAAGTCGATGGAGGAGCATCAGCATTGTTGGAGTCGTTTATTGGAGAAGGGCCTGCCGCAGTGTCGTCCAGATCTTCATTTTCATTAGTATCACGGGATGAGGAATATAAACCGGGCACCAGAGGAGGAACTGCAACTTTCTTGAATTTCTTCGGTGGGGGCTTAGACCAGCCGAAGTCCTGCTTGAAGCCCATCTGCTTGAGATCCTCATCACCGTAAAGGTGAGATAGTATAGCCCAGGTGCGATCAAACACTTCATTAAGGTAGTAATAGTTCTTCTTCACTGAATTATATGTGGCAGTCATGTTGTGAAGAATTGAACCAAACCGACGTTTTACCCATTTGTGATTGCGATCCATCTTTTGATGAAGACTGAGGAGAAGCTCATGATCAGTCATCACCCTTAGAGTTGTTGCCTGAGGACTTTGCTTTGAGGCATTAGCGGCAGAATCATGAGTAGCAGAGTCATCATTGGTGGAGTATGAAGCAGCTTTGCGAAACTGTCCATCCAATGGTTGAATGCCCTCATCAATAACAGCAGTGGCCTTGCCCTTTTCATCAGCTGAGGAAAATGTCCGTTTGAAGACTTCAATTGGGGGCAAGTAGTTGTCATGGTTGAGTGTATCAGCTTTGTAGTTGAGTAAAGACCTTGATCTGAGGAGTCTCATAATCCAGGGAGCGTAAGGCTTCAACTCAAATGGGGACATTGCAACATTTTCCAAAGTCCTCATGAAGAAATCATGATAGTTCACGGGAATACCGTGCATGATGTTAAAAAGTAGATTCTTCATGATGCCAACGACTTCTTCATCATTCGATTCGTGGCCTTTGATTGGACTCAAAGTCTTCGTCAGAATGCGATAGGCTGTCCTTGGAACATATTGCAATTCCTTCATAAGGAATTTGGTCCTTGAGGCTTGTCCAAGCTTCAACGGCTTCATCAGCACTTGCATGAAATGATCTGACAGCTCTGTTTCAGAGTAGATGAGACGTGCACCTTCTGGGGAAGGACTGACAGGCATGGCACGAAGCAATTCAGTGGTCGGTGCCTTATAGTGTGTGTTCTCTGTCATCCAGTCCAACACCCATGAGTTCACATCTTTAGCATTGCCTGTGATGTGCAGTGTCGCATAAAATTGAAGAATGAGTTCTTCATTCCAATCGCAAATGTCGGTGTAGAAATTGAGCAGGACAGCATCATGAATGGCAGCGAGGACTGGCGTAAAGCAAGGCAGTGATTCCATATCCAAGTTAGGAATATGCTGATGGTCGAAGACTTTGTCCTTGTTGAAAAGCACTAAAGAATAGAAATTAGCTTGACTAGTTGTCCAGAAGTGCTTCCTCCTCAGACAAGCAAAATCATATGGATTGTAATCAGTGAAGAATACATGCTCATTGAAGAAGGCATCAACCTTGAACTTCGGAGTTTTGGAGAATGAATTCTTCTACTGTGGCTGAGGAATGTCAGTGATTTGAAGAATGACTTCTGGAATGTCAATCTCTGGAGCCGCAGGCTGAGGAATATTAGCTTCTGCTTCAGTAGCAGCCTGGGCCTCCATTTCTTCAGCATTTTCATCAGCACTAGTGGCTGGATTTTCTTCATGAATGGAAGGGGTTGCATGAATTTCTTTAGAGCCCATCTAAAATTGTGTTGGAGCTGGGGACTGAGGAATTTGCTGCAGTGGTGTGAACAGAGGAGAGTTGGGGTGTTGACTATCCCAAAAATCATTGTTCATCACTGGAGTGGTGCAGCCAATGTCCACATCCTCATCCACTTCCATTTCTTCAACGTCGGCTTCTTCAGAAGTAAACTGAGGCGTTGGCGATGATACTTGAGGAGTTGAAGTGAAAGTCTCAACTTCAATTTCTTCATCCATCTGCTTTGTGGAAGCAGCAGATGGACCTTCTTCAGCAGATTCTTCAGGAATCTGATATTCTTCACCATAAATAACAAGTTCCTTTGATGGCATGCTTGCAAGAGGAACAACATCAATGGGATTGTCCATTGAACTTGTCAAAATCTTCGCCTTCTTGGGGGCAGAAGATTCTGTGGCAGCCGATGCTTTCCTCTTCTTTACAGCAGCTCGCTCCGCAGCTTTGGTTTTCTTCACTTCCAGAGCAGAAGGAAGAACTGGGATTGGTGTTGGTGCAGGCGGAGAAGTGGTAGTTGGATCAATTTCTTTAGGCCCAACTAATGCAGTTGGCCTGGCTAGAGCAATTTCTTCAGGCGCAACACTAGTGGTTGCCTTGGTAGTTTCTTCAGAGGCTGGAATTTCTTCAGTAGCGCTGGTGCTAGCAAATTCATCAGCATCTTGATTTTCATCAGCGGTGCTGGCAATTCCTTTCATGGCTTGTGCAGATGCTTCAGCCGGAATGACTTCAATGTGCACAGGGGTAGCAGCACTTGAAGTGAATTTCTTCGTCAGCTTGACGAATTTGACCTTGGCACCCTACCATTCAGCCTTGTAGGCGTCAAATTCATCGCTGAGCTTTTTTATATCAGCTTGCAGTGCAATGAGCTGCTCAGGCGAAAGACTGAGGACATTGTCCTTTAGATAGCGCTGCTTCTTGTACTGCACTTTCTTAGCCACTCTGGCTTGGTCATACTTCCATTTTTCTTCAGCAATGAACGCCGTCACCATGTGAATTTGTCTAGGAGTGAGGCCCATCTCTGGCATTGGAGCATTGGGATCTTTGTGCCAAAGATCAATAAAATCGAGGATCTTTTTCGGATCCAGTAGAAGGGGCACAACACTCCCTTTGGCTCTAGCGGCCCGCTGCTGTCTATTCTTGATGATATCAGCTAATTCATCATCATCAGCCTCATCATCAAATTAAGTTTGAAAGACCACCTGCTTCTTGTGAGGACTTATTCTAGTGCCTCATCCAGCAGTGGCCTTGGTCTTCAGCAGAGTGGGACCGGTTGATGAAAGATGAGCTGAAGAACTTGCTGAAGCTCCTGAGGCAATTGATATGCCAGTGGTCCTTTGGCACGTGGCGAGATGCACAGGTGCTGATCATTTTGCCGGAGGAGCTGAGGGTTTTGAAGCACGAGGAATTTGAGCAGCTTGAAGAATTGGGGCAGCCTAAGGAATTCGCCTTGGTGGCACTGAGGAGATTGGCCATGAGGGCATTGAAGAAGAAATTGTCCGTGAGGCCATTGCTGACGAAGGTGGTTTCTTGGCTGGCTTCTTTGGCATAGCCTTCTTGCTTGAACAAGCCTCAGCAGCAGCAGCGGCGGCAGCAGAATCCTCATTAAATTTCTTCACTGCTTCTTTGTCCTGCTTTGCCAACTTAGCTTGCCGCCTAGCCCATTCATCAGCATAATCCTCACCATGTTTAAGGCTTGTTGGATCAGCTTTCTGGCCAGGTGCTAGAGGAGGTTTTGAGCATGGAGGGTTAAGAGCGAATTTCTTCATGTATTTGGGAGTAACATATCTGTACTCCCTCCACTCTCTTGCCCATCTTCTTTCAATCCTCTGAATGCGCACTTTGCGCTCATTCTTCGTCTCCTTGCCATGAGTTGCCTCATCAGGCGTGCAGTACCCTGCATAGATGTCCGCAGGGATCTCAAAAGCAGTATTCACTTCAAGCTTCTTTCCTCCTTTCTGAGGCGTTTTACCATCTGCCATTTTCTTTAGCTGAGGAATTTGCACAATTGAGTTCTCTGAAGAAGTATGTAGCTTTTCTTCGAGGAACGCTGCAAATGATTTAAGATGATGAGAACCTAGTGATTCAGCAGCAGACATGTGTACCTGTGAACAGAGTATAGGTGCGAAGAATTTCGAGAGGTCATATGCATTCTCAGAAGTTTTTGCAAAATTTGAATAAGTTTGATGAAATTGACCCGATGTGTCTTGAAGAATTTCACTAAGCATTCTTTGACTTAGGTTCCAGAGTTGTGCGGATCATGAGATTCACACAATTGAGGAATCATGAAGAAAAACGTCACTTAGAGAAACAGATCAAGAACTGAAGATTTGTGCTAGGTGTTTTTAGTGTGGAGGTTGAAGAATAAACACCTTTTGAGGATTTGATGAAAATCTTCAGTAGAATAAATGTGTTAAAAGTAACTTTTAATTACCCTTGATGAAGAACATGGTTTGGAAATTTTGGATCCTCAAAACTTAGTGGTTGAGCAACATATACTTCTTCCTCAAGCTTACCATTGAGGAATGCACTTTTCGCATCCATTTGTTGTAAGATTATATTATGATGGTTTGCATAAGCAAGAAATATGTGAATAGCCTCAAGTCTAGCAACAGGTGCAAAAGTTTCATCGAAATCAATTCCTTCAACCTGTGTGTAGCCTTGAGCTACAAGACGAGCCTTATTCCTCACCGCAAGGCTATTTTCGTCTTGTTTGTTGCGGTAGATCCATTTGGTACCGATGATGTTGTGCTTGCATGGGTCGGGTCGCTTGACAAACTCCCACACATTGTTGAGCTCGAATTGATGCAATCCATCTTGCATGGCTTGAATCCACTCGGATTCCATGAATGATTCATCTACTTTAGTGGGCTCTGTGATAGAGACAAACGCAAAATGCCCACAAAAGTTAGATAAATGTGAAGCTTTTGAGCGCGTGAGGGGACCTGATGCTTCGATGTCATCGATGATCTTCTCAACTTGCACTTCGTTTGCAATGCGAGGATGTGCAGGTTGACGACTTTGCTTAGGCCCAGCAGTTTCTTCAGGACCAGTTTCTTCAGCAGCACCAGCATGATTTTCTTCACGATCAGGAATGACTTCTTCTGCAGATTCTTTGGTAGGGATGACATCCTCTGTAGCTTTGAACTTGATGGATTCCTCAGGTGACATTTCATCCAGCACAGGAGGTAGGTGCTCTCTTTGCGAGCCATTAGTTTCATCGAACCGCACATCTACAGTTTCAACAACCTTGTGATGATTGATGTTGAAGACTCAGTAGGTGTGCGAGTCCTTTTCGTAACCAAGCATAAAACCCTCATGTGCTTTCGGTGCAAATTTAGAGTGATGGTGAGGATCTCTAATCCAGCATTTAGCACCGAAGACTTTGAAATAACTTACATTGGGTTTCTTGTCAGTGAGGAGTTCACATGAGGTCTTTTTGAAGAATTTGTGAAGGTATACCCTGTTGATGATATGGCACGCAGTATCAATTGCTTCAGGCCAGAAATGCTGAGGCGTCTTGTATTCATCAGTCATAGTGCGGGCCATCTCAACAAGAGTCCTGTTTTTGCGCTCCATGATGCCATTCTGCTAAGGAGTATAAGGAGCAGACAATTCGTGAGTAATACCAAGCATATCGAGATATTTGTCAAGGCCAGTGTTCTTGAACTCGGTTCCATTATCACTCCTGATATGCTTGATCTTCACACTGAAGTTAGTGGAAGCCCTTGAGGAAAATCGTCTGAAGACTTCCTGCACTTCATCTTTGTAAGTAATGATATGCACCCATGTGTAACGAGAATAGTCATCAACTATGACAAAGCCATATAATGATGCAGAACTAGTGAATGTGGCACAATGAGTAAGGCCAAATAGATCCATGTGAAGTAATTCAAAGGGACGAGATGTGGTCATGATAGTCTTCGAGGGATGCTTGGCTCTGGTAATCTTTCCAGACTCACAAGCCCCACAAAGACGATCTTTGAGGAATTTGACATCCTCGATGCCAATGACGTGCTTCTTCTTCGCGAGTGTATGCAAGTTCCTCATCCCAGCATGACCAAGTCGTCGATGCCATAACCAGCATTCTAACAGTTTTGCATGTAGACATGTGGCAGGCTGTGGTCCTGCAGAGAAATCAACAGTATACAAGTCTCCTTTCCTAAAGCCTTCGAAGACTTTGGAGTTGTCAGATTCCAGTAGCACAAGGCAATGAAATTTGCCAAAGACAACAACCATATCCAAATCACAAAGCATTGAGACACACATAAGATCGAATCCTAAGGACTCAACAAGCATGACTTTGTCCATGTGTTTATCCTTTGAGATTGCAACCTTACCTAGACCCAATACCTTGCTTTTGCCTTTGTCAGTGTAGGTGATATGCTTCAGATGAGATGGTGACAAATCAGACTCCATCAACAAGCTCCTATCACTAGTCATGTGATTTGTACATCCACTGTCGAGGACCCACTAAGTAGCTTTGGGTTGTTCATCTTGCAGATGAATTAGTGCAACTTACGAACCCATATACTTCATCAATGAAGAATATGATATCAATTTCATCAATAATAACAGATATAACAATATGAGGACGCGAGAAATGAATGATTCATTTCTTCATGATTAGCTTGCGTCCTTTCAAGCACATTCAGGTCTCCAGCAAATTCTTCAGACGATCATGTTCGTCTGGAGACCTGACCCTGCATAAGAGATTAGTTCCTTTTCTTCACCACCCACATCTAGAGGGGTGGCAAAGAGTTCATCATTCTGTGAGCTCCATAAGAAAATGATGGCATAGAAGCCAGCGCACTTTGTTTCACAGAAGAGTGGTTAGGATAAGCATATGAATAAGCAAAGAAATTCTTCAAGGACTTATGAACATAATGGTTTGAATAATAATGTACATATTCATGGCCCTTAGACTTTCCCTGCGAAACAGAAGTGTTAGCATGATGATGTTCATATGAGGATTTTGATCCGCATGAGGAATTTGATCCATATGAAGAATATGGTCCATATGAGGACTTGGATCCATATGAAGATTTTGATCCACATGAAGAATTTGATCCGGGGTTCCTATTCTTCTTGGGTGGTGTCATGGTGACATTCACCTGAAGATTTTCAAGGCATCATTTAGGAACCCAGATTTTCTTCATAGGGGGACCGTTCCTGCAGTTAGTTCAAACATATCGAGCAAATACTTCACCGTTCTGATTCTTGAACAGTTTATAGTTGGAGTCAAATGACTCATTAGAGGAATATGAAGAATCAGAGGTAAAGCCAAATAAATTGCATGGATCTACAGGAGGTCCTTTCGCAGCAACCCATGAGGTTTTGGGGTACTGCTCAGGTTTCCAGTAGGTCCCATCAGCATTGAGTTTCCTCTCAAAGGCAATACCTGTCGGCGTTCTGGGAACGGGGGTCCCCAGACTTGCCTGCCTGCGGCCTGTAGCGTGGCTCAAGTGGGGGCCCAGTTCAGCCCAGCTTCATTAGCTCAAGCTCAAGACCCTCGCGAGGGGCCAAGCCTCGCGGGGCAGACGACAGGAAGCTTCCTTAGGAGCAGCCTCATCAAGCAGGCTCGCGAGGAGGTGGAGAGATCAAGGCAAGGGCACCTCGCGAGGAGCCCGTGACGCAAGCCATGACGATCGAGACCAGGCGGGCGCCAGGCGGGCGCCATCCTGTGCAGTGTCCTTGTTTCCCCTTCGGTGCAAAGGGGGCAAGCACAGACCAAGGCATCAGGCAAAGGTTACCGTCTCGGTGCAACAAGACCAAGACTAGCAGAACGGCAGGAGGTCATCGTGGAGCCCAGGACGGCGTCACCACTAGAGCCTTTGGCAGTCGAAGACCAACTTTAGTCAGGATAAGTGTACTAGATGTTCCCCTTCAAAAATGGCCAATTGTTGGCGCCCTTCCCGCTCATTATTTGGGAAGAGGCCCAGGGCCTCCCTCTATAAATAGGACTAGCAACCACAGAGTAGGGGCATCTGGGAGACGGATCGATCAGAGAGAGAGAGAGAGAGAAGCAACTGAACTCACCCAAGCAGTTCATCGCACCAGGTCAAGAACAGCCCCTCGCGAGGTTGTTCTCCCTTTGTATTGTTCATTATCAGCCCCTGAGGCAATCCACCACACGACACACTGGAGTAGGGTATTACACCACAATGGTGGCCTGAACCAGTATAAATCCCGTGTCCCTTGTGTGTTCTTATTTCCAACCTAGATTCCTTGCAAGGCTCCGAAACATGAGGTGGTAGGGGAAAGATCTTCGTGCGCATCCCAGAGTTCGAACCTCAAGGGTCTGCCGGAACCCAAAATCCGACATTTGGCACGCCAGGTAGGGGTGCACCGAAGTTCTCCCTTCCGACGACCCGCTCTCCGCTAACATCGCATTTTGCCCTCATGGCGGACAACGTGGCGCCCGCTCCGGTAGCCGATGCCAGCAGTAGGGCTAGGGGGCTCCGAGCCTTGGCCCCCGCCTTGCGACAGGTGCAGTGGCTGCACAAGTTCAAGCTAGAGATGCCTCCGCGCTACAACGGCGCGGCGGATCCGCTGGTTTTCCTGCTGGCGTACGAGGAGGCCGTCCAAAAGGCCGGGGGCGACGACAGGGTGATGGCCAACTGGTTTCCCATGGCCCTCGCCGGCATTCCGCATGTGGCTGCTCCACCTACCGACGGCTTCTGTGACCTCCTGGGGGAGCTGCGCGACCTCTTCCTCGCCCATTACGCCGCGCCAGTGCCCCCGGTTGTCGCAGCTCTCCTGGGCGGCTCACAGGCACCACCTTCGAGCCACCACGTCAAGCCGTTCACCCGCCAGATCGGCACCGCCTCCAAGCGCCGAGAAGCCCCCCGGGCTAGGTGGCGCCCGAGGCCGATCTGACCTTCAACTCAGACGATCACCCATCCAACCCCGCCGGTTCGGGTGCGCTCCCGATGCTGTGAACCCCACCATATTCGAAGTGGCCGTCACCAGGACCCTCATCGACGGCGGTGCTGGCCTCAACGTGCTCTCGGTGGAGGCCTTCAGCCTCCTCCACGTGCCACTAGAGCGGCTTCAGCCCAGCAGGCCTTTCTCGGGCGTCGGAGTCGGTTCCACCACCTCCTTGGGACAGATTCACCTCCCGGTGACCTTTGGCACCTACGACAACTTCCGCACAGAGCTAATCAACTTCGAAATCGCCCCCATCAGCCTCTCCTACAACGCCATCCTCGGGTACGCGGCCTTGGACCAGTTCATGGCAGCAACTCACCCGGCGTACGACCTCATGAAGATGCCCGGGAGTGGCGGCGTCCTTACCGTGTCAGGAAACACAAGGGATGCACTGCAGGCGCTCAAGCTTGCTTTCAAGATGGTCGCAGTGGCGCAGCCCGCCAGCACTGACGCCCTCGGGCCCAAGGGGGCTGCGCCGGCTAGGAAGAAGCAGCTATTCACCCAAGACAAGGCGGAAACCAAGCAGGTACTGGTCGACGAGGACGGATCCACTGATGCCACCTTCACCATAGGTGCCAACCTCAAACCCGAGTAGGAGGAGGCCTTGGTGAAGTTCCTGCGCGCGAACAAGAAGGTGTTCGCATGGGAACCTGATCAGCTAGCAGGGGTCCCGAGAGGTGTGAATGAGCATCACCTCAACGTGTGCCCCAATGTGCGCCCCATGAAGCAGAAGGCGAGGCGGCAGTCCACTGAGAAGCAAGCTTTCATCATCCAAGAGACCTGCAAGCTAGAGGCAGCAGGGGTTATTCGCGAGGTCCGCTACCCAGATTGGTTGGCAAACCCGGTCGTCGTGCCAAAAAAGGGAGGAAAGGAACGCATGTGTGTCGACTTCACCACCCTCAACAAAGCCTGCCCGCAGGATCCATTTCCTCTCCCCCGCATCGACCAGATCGTCGACTCCACCGCTGAGTGTGACCTATTGTGCTTCCTGGATGGCTTCTCGGGCTATCACCGGATCAAGATGACGGTAGAAGACGTGGAAAAAACGGCTTTCCTGACCCCGTGTGGAGTGTACTGCTATACATGCATGCCATTTGGGTTGTGCAATGCAGGCGTGAACTTTCAGCGGCTGGTGCACATCGCCTTGGGTCGGCAGCTCGGGAGGAACGCTGAAGCTTACGTCGATGACATTGTGGTGATGTCTCGGGAGGCAAAAACCCTGATACATGACTTGGAAGAAACCTTTGCGAGCCTCAATGAAGTGGACCTGCGGCTCAACCTGGAGAAGTGCTTGTTTGGATTCCCCTCGGGCAAGCTCCTAGGTTTCCTCGTGTTCTACAGGGGCATCGAGGCCAACCTGGAGAAGGTCAAAGCAGTCGAAGACATGAGCCAGCCGAAGACGCTTAGAGAAATGCAGAAGCTCACCGGGCGTGTAACCGCGCTAGGACGCTTCATCTCCAAGCTGGGGGAATGAGCACTACCCTTCTTCAAGCTGATGAAGAAGAAGGGCCCCTTCGAATGGACTGAAGAGGCCGACAAGGCATTCCAAGATCTCAAGAGGTACCTAACCAGCCCTCCGATGATGGTAGATCCGTGTCCTCGGGAGCCCCTGGTGCTCTACCTCGCGGCCACCCCTACTCCGCCAGCGCAGCCCTGGTGGCGGTTAGAGAGGAGCGTCGGACCAAGGCCGCAGCAATCGTCCGGGCCAAAGCAAAGGGAAGCCAAGAAAGCCGAAAAGGTTCAGCCGCAGCAGAGGAGCGCACCCGGAGTAGAAGAGGCCTCTCCAAGCGACCAAGCGCTGGGGGCTCCGTCGTCTCAGGAGGTGCCTCAACCTCCGGAGGACGCAAGCTGCGCCAGCACCGTCAACCTCGTCAAGCACCCCGTGTACTTCGTCAGCACGGTGCTACGGGACACAAGGGTGCGGTACCCCATGCCTCATAAACTCCTCCTCGCGCTATTGGTAGCCTCACGCAAGCTGCGGCACTACTTCCAAGGCCATCCCATCAAGGTCGTCTCAACATACCCCTTGGAAAGGGTACTCAGGAGCCCCAACTCAGCTGGAAGAGTCGCTGAATGGAACATCGAACTGCAAGCGTTTCAGCTAGAATTCAGCACGACCAGAGTCATCAAGGGAGCTGCACTTGCAGATTTCATGGCAGAATGGGCAGAGGCACCGGGCCTCGAGGCAGGCGAGGACCGATCACTTTCCCCAGAAAGTGAGGCACCGGACGACTGGGTCATGTCCTTCAACGTCCAACCCCTCCCTGCTCGTATCACTTTCCTTGGGAAGCGAGGCCCCGGTGCTCGTATCTCCTACTCAGGACAAGCTCTGCCACGTCGTATAACTCTGTTTCCAGCATGGAGAAAAGGTCTCCAACAACATAGCAGAGTACGAAGGCCTGATAGTAGGCTTGAAAGCCGCGGTCACCTTGGCGGTAAAGCGCCTCATCATCAAGGGCGATTCACAACTCCTCATCAACTTCTCCAACAAAATATACGAGCCGAAGGACGAGCACATGGAAGCCTACCTCGCGGAGGTTCGCGGGATGGAGAAGCAGTTCTGGGGGTTGGAGTTGCAGCATCTGCCTCGCGGAACCAATCAAGAGGCTGATGACATCGCCAAGAGGGCATCTAGGCGACTACCTCAGGAGCCTGGCATCTTCGAGGAGCGACTCTTCAAACCCTCGGCGGCACCATCACTATTGAGCACGGTGCAACCTAGGGAGGAGCTCCCTCAGCCGCCTGCCTCGGGAGCCCCAGCCTGCGGCCCGGCCTCAGGGGCACGCCTGCTCCTGGCGTTGGAGCCTCAGGAAGGATGTTGGATCGCAGAGCTCAAGAACTACTTGACGCAAGGGACCCTGCCGGAGAAGGAAGAGGACGCGGAGCGTGTGGCGCGGCAGGCCACGGCCTACTGCATCAAGGATGGAGAGCTCTACCGGAGGCGACCAAATGACGTGTCCCTACGTTGCATTTCCAGAGAGCAAGGGAAGGAGTTGTTGGCAGACATACACGATGGAGACTGTGGGCATCACTCATCATCACGAACCCTCATTGGCAAGGCGTTCCGAAGCGGATTCTACTGGCCCATACCACTCAGTGACGCCGTTGAGCTGGTGAAGCCTTGTGAGGCCTGCCAATTCCACGCCAAGCAGATCCATCAGCCGGCGGGGGGTCTGCAGACTATACCCCTCTCATGGTCGTTCGCAGTTTGGGGGCTGGACATTCTAGGCCCGTTCCCTCGGGCGCCAGGGGGGTATCGCTACCTCTACGTCGTTGTGGATAAGTTCACCAAGTGGGCTAAGGTGGGGGCTGTCCGCACCATCCCAGCGGGCTCTGCAGTCAAGTTCATCAAGGGCCTCGTGAGCCAATTTGGGGTGCCTAACTGCATCATCACCGACCACGGTTCACAATTCACCAGTAATCTCTTCAAAACATACTGTGCTAACCCTGGAACGCAGATATGCTACGCTTCGGTAGCACACCCCCGGAGCAACGGCCAGGCCGAGCGAGCCAACATGGAGGTCCTAAGGGGCCTCAAAACCAGGACCTTCAAGAAGAAGCTGGAGGCCTGTGGCAGGGGCTGGTACGACGAGCTCCAGTCTGTGTTGTGGTCTATCCACACGACAGCGGCCAAGCCGACTGGCGAGACCCCGTTCTTCCTCGTCTACGGAGCTGAGGCCGTCCTCCCTCACGAGGTCAGGCGTCGTTCCGCATGGGTCCTGGCGTTCGACGAGACGCAGCAGGAAGCCATGCGGGGGACGGATCTCGTGCTGGGGGAGGAACACCGTCGAGAGGTCACGCTGCGAGCAGCAAGGTATCAACAGGCGCTGCGACGATACCACTGCCGCAACATCCGCCCCAGAACTCTTGAGGCAAGGGACCTCGTGCTCAGACGGGTCCTCTCCAGGGAGGGGTTGCACAAGCTCTCTCCCATGTGGGAGGGCCCATTCAATGTTTTTCATGTTTCCAGGCCCAACTCCGTGCGCTTGGAGACCTAGGAGGGGGTACCCGTCCAGAACGCATGGAACATTCAACATCTTCGAAGATTCTACCCCTGAGCGATGCCCAATGCCTGTGAAGCTGCCACATTTTGGAAAAGGCCCGGTGCCTGTGAAGAAGGCCAATGCCTATGAAGCTGCCGCATTTTGGAAAAGGCCCGGTGCCTGTGAAGAAGGCCAATGCCTGTGAAGCTGCCGCATTTTGGAAAAGGCCCGGTGCCTGTGAAGAAGGCCAATGCCTGTGACGCTGCCGCATTTTGGAAAAGGCCCGGTGCCTGTGAAGAAGGCCAATGCCTGTGAAGCTCGCCACCCGTGACACTCTCACGTAATAATGAGTTGGGCTGTACACGCCCCGGAGTCTCCGGCGTGCCGCTCTCGGGCCTCGGGAGCTCCCTCCCACGCCCAGTGGCAGCACTTAGCTCCGTGCTGGTGAGAAGACGTCGAAGACTAGATTAGGTGCCGATGCGGCTTTTTCATTTGCTTTCTGCAGTTGGCTTGTTCATTCCTATTTGAAGTTTTATTGGATTTGTTGTCGTCTCTAGCTTGTGACTCTTTGTCTTTCCCGCTCACTTGCCTTGTTTTCTCTTGCGCAAGTATCACGAGGGAGGTATGCGGGCACCCTCGCAAGTGTTTTCTGCCCCGGTCTTTTGAAGCTTTCCTATCTGGGTCCGCCGCTGGAGCACCCCTCCCAGTCCGTGCCCCATGGGCATCACGACGCGAGCACAGGACCTGGGTCGGTCGCCCCCACAACCAACACCGTAAGCTACCCCTCCTGACTAATCCTTGCAGGCCAGAAGCACATGGCGAGGCCTCGGCCTCGGGAGGCGAAGACTGCGACAAGCCTCCCCGAGCTAAGTAACTCCCACACGCGGGCACGCGGCATGGAAACATAGCACAGAAATAGCGGAAACAACACGATAATTAACAGCAACAGTTCAACACGCCCCCGTGGGGCCCTACACTACTTTCTTTTTGCGCAGGAAAGGAAGAAAACAAGATAGGCACGACTTGCTCGGCACCAACTCGCAACGAGGGCTCGTACTGCCTCCGGAGCTCAGTCAGATTCCCCCCTCTGGCTTCACCGGGGTGCGACGGCAGACTGACCCGCTACCTTCTCCCAAGCGGGCGCGACGGCGCGGGGGCTGGTCGCGACCACCGCTAGAGGATCTGCTGTCTGAAGGAGAGTCGCCGAGGCTTGGCGAGCCCCAAGCACCGCTGCCCACGCGCCTGCCGCCATCTTCGTCCTGATCAACGCTGGGGCTGGGCACCCAGCCGCGGTCATCGTCTTCGGGGCAGCACCCAACACGACGACCGTCTTCCCCGAACACCCTCACATAGAGGGTGGCGTCACCGTCGAACTTGAAGTGCAGGGTGCACCGCCGGCTCAGGCCATGTGCGCGGGCAAACGTTTGCCAGCCGAGGGTCAGGGCCACACTCCCGGCGATGGAGACCTCCAGCGAAGCCAAGGAGGCCCTGCTGCAGCAACCGTCTGCCTGAAGCTAGAGGCCGCCCGAAGCGCGGGCCGGAAGTTCACCTACAAAGAAGCGGGGGAGCTGGAGCCAGATGCTGGTCGGGTCCGCCGACCACACGATAAACTCCGGCAGCACCTCCGCCGAGCGGAAGCACAGCCTGGGGGGTCGCGCAGCCACGGCATGCCTCCCATCAGCGACTAGGCGCTCATCACCGCGCAGGGGGCCGCCTCCACGACCACGGGAAGCCACTACAGGGGACGCAGGATGCTTGCGAGGGCGGCCCCGGTCGCGCTTGGCCGGAGGAGAGTCAGGCCCTTCCTGATGAGCCTTTCCCATCTCCGCGGCCGAGAACCTCTTCGGCGGAGACATGGGGATGGCGAGTAGCCGGGATGGAGAGAAAGGAGTAGCAGGAAGGGATGGACTGGAAGGGCTCGCGCCATTCCGTACTTCTAGCCGGAGAAGGCCAACCGTCGGCCACCAGATCGCAGGTAATCACGACCCATTTTTGCATGCAGGGACTTGTCAAGTCATGCGGTTGCCGAGGCGTCATGAGGAAGCGGAGACGCCCACGTCCAATCAACTGCCACGCGGCGCCCAAGGCCGTAGGCTATTGGGGCCTGCGGCGCTTCACACTTGCCCCTTCGCTTCTCTGCTAAGCCAAGTCCGGGCGCGCCTTGAACGTCCATTTTGCATCATGCTTTTATATCAATATTTATTGCATTATGGGCTGTTATTACACATTATATCTCAATACTTATGGCTATTCTCTCTTATTTTACAAGGTTTACCATGAAGAGGGGGGATGCCGGCAGCTGGAATTCTGGCTGGAACAGGAGCAAACATTGGAAACCAATTCTGCACAACTCCAAAAGACATGAGACTCCACGAAACAACTTTCTGGATTTAATAAGAATTTGTGGGCAAAAGAAATAGGCCAGGGGGCCCACACCCTGTCCAGGAGACGGGGGCGCCCCCCCTAGGGCGCGGCCCCTATCTCCTGGGCCCCCTGGTGGGCCTCCGGCGTCCATCTTCTGCTATATCATCACTTTCCCTCTGGAAAAAATCGTGGGCAAGCTTACAGGAGGAAACTCCGCCGCCACGAGGCGGAACCTTGGTGGAATCAATCTAGGGCTTTGGCGGAGCTGTTCTACCGGGGACACTTCCCTCCGGGAGGGGGAAATCATCACCAACGTCAGCACCAACGATCCTCTCATCGGGAGGGGGTCAATCTCCATCAACATCTTCACCAGCACCATCTCCTCTCAAAACCCTAGTTCATCTCTTGTATCCAATCTTGTATCAAAACCACAAACTGGTACCTGTGGGTTGCTAGTAGTGTTGATTACTCCATGTAGTTGATGCTATTTGGTTTACTTGGTGGAAGATCATATGTTCAGATCCGTTATGCATATTATTACTCCTCTGATTATGAACATGAATATGCTTTGTGAGTAGTTACGTTTGTTCCTGAGGACATGGGTGAAGTCTTTCTATTAGTAGTCATGTGAATTTGGTATTCGTTCGATATTTTGATGAGATGTATGTTGTCTCTCCTCTAGTGGTGTTATGTGAACATCGACTACATGACACTTCACCATTATTTGGGCCTAGAGGAAGGCATAGGGAAGTAATAAGTAGATGATGGGTTGCTAGAGTGACAGAAGCTTAAACCCTAGTTTATGCGTTGCTTCGTTAGGGGTTGATATGGACCCATATGTTTAATGCTATGGTTAGGTTTACCTTAATACTCCTTTCTGTAGTTGTGGATGCCTGCAATAGGGGTTAATCATAAGTGGGATGCTTGTCCATGTTAGGGCAGTACCCAAGTGTTGGTCCACCCACATATCAAATTATCAAAGTACTGAACGTGAATCTTACGAACGTGATTTAAACTAGCTTGACGATAATTCCCAATGTGTCCTCGGGAGCTCCTTCTTCATTATTAGAATTTGTCCAGGCTTTTCCTTTTCTAGATAAAGGATTGGTCCACCTTGCTGCACTTTATTTACTTTATTTACTTTTTGCTCGTTACTATTTATCTTATCACAAAAATATCTATCACCTACTATTTCAGTGCTTGCAGAGAAAACCTTACTGAAACCCGCTTATCATTTCCTTTTGCTCCTCGCTGGGTTCGTCACTCTTACTTATCGAAAGGACTACGATAGATCCCCTATACTTGTGGGTCATCAAGACTCTTTTTTGGCGCCGTTGCCGGGGAGCGTAGCGCTCTTGGTGAGTGGAACTTGGTAAGGAGACATTTATATAGTGTGCTGAAATTTTCTGTTACTTGTCACTATGGAAACTAATCCTTTGAGGGGCTTGTTTGGGGTATCTTCACCCCAACCAGAAGAGCAAAGAGATGCTACTCAACTTAATGAACCTTATGAAAATATTCACTTCGAGATTCCTTCGGGTATGATAGAGAAACTGCTAGCTAATCCTTTTGCAGGAGACGGAACATTGCATCCCAACTTACACCTTATCTTTGTGGATGAAGTTCGAGGATTATTTAAGCTTGCAGGTATTCCCGATGATGTTGTAAGAAGGAAGGTCTTCCCTTTATCTTTGAAGGGAGATGCAATGACATGGTATAGGCTACGTGATGATACGAGATATTGGAAGTATAAGCGATTGAAGTTGGAATTTCATCAGAAGTTCTATCCTATGCATCTTGTTCATTGTGATCGTAATTACATATATAATTTTTGGCCTCGCGAAGGAGAAAGCATCGCTCAAGCTTGGGGGAGGCTTAAGTGAATGTTGTATTCATGCCCCAATCATGAGCTCCCTCGGGAAATGATTATTCAGACTTTTTATGCTCGGCTTTCTCTTGATAATCGCAACTTGCTCGATACTTCCTGTGCTGGTTCCTATATGTTGAAGACTATTGATTTCAAATGGGACTTATTGGAAAGATTTAAACGCAACTCTGAAGATTGGGGCTCCGACGATGGTAAGGAGTCAGGTATGACACCTAAGTTCGATTGTGTTAAATCTTTTATGGATACCGATGCTTTCTGTGGATTTAGCTCTAAGTATGGACTTGACTCTGAGATAGTAGCTACTTTTTGTGAAACTTTTGCTACTCACGTTGATCTCCCTAAGGAGAAGTGGTTTAAATATAATCCTCCTGTAGAAGTGAAAGTAGTTGCACCTATTACAGTCGAAGAAAATACTATTACATATATTGATCCTATTATTCCTACTGCTTATGTTGAAAAACCTCCTTTTCCTGGTAGGATAAAAGATCATGTTAAAGCTTTGATTGTTGTTCGTAAGAGTAATACTAGGACTTATACACCTTCTGAGCAAATTAATGTTGAACCTAGTATTGCTATGGTTAAAGATCTCTTGGATGAGGATTTAGATGGGCATGTTATCTCTTTCTGGGGTGAAAGTGCTAATACTGCTAGACCCGATAATAAAACACGTAGACCTGTTGTAGGCACGCCTGTTATTTCTGTTAAAATAGGAGATCGTTGTTACCATGGTTTATGTGATATGGGTACTAGTGCTAATGCGATACCTTATGATCTTTATAAATAAATTATGTACAATATTGCACCTGTTGAATTAGAAGACATTGACGTTACTATTAAGCTTGCTAATAGGGACACCATTAAACCTATTGGGGTTGTTAGAGATGTTGAAGTCTTGTGTGGGAAGATTAAATACCCTGCTGATTTTCTTGTTCTTAGTTCCCCACAAGATGATTTTTGTCCCATTATTTTTGGTAGACCCTTCTTGAATACTGCTAGTGCTAAGATTAATTGTGAAAGGAATATTGTCACTGTTGGCATAGATGGTATGTCTCATGAGTTTAATTTCGCTAAATTTAGTAGACAACCTTGTGAAAGGGAACCATCTAGTAAGGATGAAATTATTGGTCTTGCTTCCATTGCTGTTCCACCAACTGATCTGTTAGAACAATATTTGCTATACCATGAAAACGATATGTTTATGAAGGAAAGGGAAGAAATAGATGGAGTGTTCCTTAAACAAGATCATTGCTGAAACATAACCTTCCTATTGAAATTCTTGGGGATCCCCCTCCACCCAAGGGTGATCCTGTGTTTGCACTCAAACCCTTACCTGATAATCTTAAGTATGCTTTGTTGGAAATATGCCCTAGAGGCAATAATAAAATGGTTATTATTATATTTCTTTGTTCATGATAATTGTCTATTGTTCATGCTATAATTGTATTATTCGGAAATCGTAATACATGTGTGAATACATAGACCACAACAACTCCCTAGTGAGCCTCTAGTTGACTAGCTCGTTGATCAACAGATAGTCATGGTTTCCTGACTATGGACATTGGATGTCATTGATAACTGGATCACATCATTAGGAGAATGATGTGATGGACAAGACCCAATCGTAAGCATAGCACAAAGATCGTGTAGTTCGTTTCGCTAGAGCTTTTCCAAATGTCAAGTATCATTTCCTGAGACCATGAGATTGTGCAACTCCCGGATACCGTAGGCGTACTTTGGGTGTGCCAAACGTCACAATGTAACTGGGTGTCTATAAAGGTGCACTACTGGTATCTCCGAAAGTGTCTGTTGGGTTGGCACAAATCAAGACTGGGATTTGTCACTCCGTATGACGGAGAGGTATCTCTGGGCCCACTCGATAATGCATCATCATAATGAGCTCAATGTGACCAAGTGTCTCGTCACGGGATCATGCATTACGGTACGAGTAAAGTGACTTGCCGGTAACGAGATTGAACGAGGTATTGGGATACCGACGATCGAGTCTCGGGCAAGTAACGTACCGATTGACAAAGGGAATTGAATACGGGATTGATTGAATCCTCGACATCGTGGTTCATCTGATGAGATCATCGAGGAGCATGTGGGAGCCAACATGGGTATCCAGATCCTGCTGTTGGTTATTGAATGGAGAGGCGTCTCGGTCATGTCTGCATGTCTTCCGAACCCGTAGGGTCTACACACTTAAGGTTCGGTGACGCTAGGGTTGTAGAGATATGAGTATGCAGTAACCTGAAAGTTGTTCGGAGTCCCGAATGAGATCCCGGACGTCACGAGGAGTTCCGCAATGGTCCAGAGGTGAAGAATTATATATAGGAAGTGCATTTTCGGCCATCGGGAAAGTTTCGGGGTCACGGGTATGTACCGGGACCATCGGAAGGGTCCCGGGGGTCCACCGGGTGGGGCCACCTATCCCGGAGGGCCCCGTGGGTTGAAGTGGGGAGGGGAACCAGCCCTGGTGGGCTTGTGCGCCCCCCTTGTCCCCCCTGCGCCTAGGGTTGGAAACCCTAGGGTGGGGGGGCGCCTCCACTTGCCTTGGTGGGCAAGCCTCCCCCTTCGCCGCCGCCCCCCTTGGAGATCCCATCTCCTAGGGCCGGCGCCCCCCTAGGGGGACTATATAAAGGGGGGAAGGAGGGCAGCCGCACCCCATGCTCTTGCGCCTCCCTCTCCCCTTGCTACACCTCTCCCTCTCGTAGAAGCTCATCGAAGCTCTGCCGAGATCACTACTGCATCCACCACCACGCCGTCGTGCTGCTGGATCTCCGTCAACCTCTCCTTCCTCCTTGCTGGATCAAGAAGGAGGAGACGTCTTCCTCAACCGTACATGTGTTGATCGCGGAGGTGCCGTCTGTTCGGCACTAGGATCTCCGGTGATTTGGATCACGACGAGTATGACTCCCTCACCCCCGTTCTCTTGAACGCTTCCGCACGCGATCTACAAGGGTATGTAGATGCACTCCCCTCTCTCACTGCTACATGACTCCATAGATTGATCTTGGTGAACGTAGGAAATTTTTTATTTTATGCGACGTTCCCCAACATGCTTATCTTGATGAAAAAGAAATATATCCTGTTATTATTAGTGCTAACCTTTTAGAGAAAGAAGAAGAAAGATTATTGAAAACTCTGAAGAAGCACAGAGCTGCTATTGGATATACTCTGGATGATCTTAAGGGCATTAGTCCCACATTATGCCAACACAAAATTTTAGTGGAGAAAGATGCCAAACCAGTTAGAGAACCTCAAAGACGATTAAATCCCAAAATGAAGGAAGTGGTAAGAACGGAGATACTAAAACTCCTTGAGGCAGGTATTATTTATCCCGTTGTCGATAGTGAATGGGTAAGCCTTGTCCATTGTGTCCCTAAAAAGGGAGGTATTACCGTTGCTCCTAATGATAAAGATGAATTGATCCCGCAAATAATTATTACAAGCTATAGGATGGTAATTGATTTTCGTAAGTTAAATAAAGCTACTAAGAAAGATCATTACCCTTTAACTTTTATTGATCAAATGCTAGAAAGGCTATCCAAACACACACATTTTTGCTTTCTAGATGGTTATTCTGGTTTCTCTCAGATACCTGTATCAGCGGGGGATCAATCTAAAACTACTTTTACTTGCCCTTTTGGTACTTTTGCTTATAGACGTATGCCTTTTGGTTTATGTAATGCACCTGCTACCTTTCAAAGATGCATGATGGCTATATTTTCTGATTTTTGTGAAAAGATTTGTGAGGTGTTCATGGATGACTTCTCCGTTTATGGATCCTCTTTTGATCATTGTTTGAGCAATCTTGATCGAGTTTTGCAGAGATGCGAAGACACCAGTCTCGTCCTGAATTGGGAAAAGTGTCACTTTATGGTTAATGAAGGCATTGTCTTGGGGCATAAGATCTCCGAGAGAGGTATTGAAGTTGATAAAGCCAAAGTTGATTCAATTTAAAAGATGCCATGTCCCAAGGACATTAAAGGTATAAGAAGTTTCCTTGGTCATGCCGGCTTTTATAGGAGGTTCATTAAGGACTTTTCTAAAATCTCGAGGCCCCTAACAAATTTATTGCAAAAAGATATTCCTTTTGTCTTTGATGATGATTGTGTAGAAGCATTTGAAACACTTAAGAACGCTTTGATCATTGCACCTATTGTTCAGCCACCTGATTGGAATTTACCTTTTGAAATTATGTGCGATGCTAGTGATTATGCTGTAGGTGATGTTTTAGGGCAAAGAGTGGATAAGAAATTGAATTTTATCCAGTATGCTAGTAAGACTCTTGATACTGCCCAGAGAAATTATGCTACTACTGAAAAAGAGTTCTTAGCAGTTGTGTTTGCATGTGATAAGTTTAGACCTTATATTGTTGATTCCAAAGTTACTATTCACACTGATCATGCTGCTATTAAGTATCTTATGGAAAAGAAAGATGCTAAGCCTAGACTCATTAGATGGGTTCTCTTGCTCCAAGAATTTGACTTGCATATTATTGATAGAAAAGGAGCTGAGAACCCCGTTGCAGACAACTTGTCTAGGCTAGAAAATGTTCTTGATGACCCACTACCTATTAATGATAGCTTTCCTGATGAACAATTAGCGGTCGTCAATGCTTCTCGTACTGCTCCTTGGTATGCTGACTATGCCAATTACATTATTGCTAAATATATACCGCCTAGTTTCACGTACCATCAAAAGAAAAAGTTCTTTTATGATTTAAGACATTACTTCTAGGATGATCCACACTTTTATAAAGAAGGAGTAGATGGTATTATTAGACGTTGTGTGCCTGAGCATGAACAGGAACAAATCCTACGCAAGTGTCACTCTGAATCTTATGGAGGACACCACGCTGGAGATAGAACTGCACACAAGGTACTACAATCTGGTTTTTATTGGCCTACTCTATTCAAAGATGCTCGTAAGTTTGTCGTATCTTGTGATGAATGTCAAAGAATAGGTAACATTAGTAGACGTCAAGAAATGCCTATGAATTATTCTCTTGTTATTGAACCGTTTGATGTTTGGGGCTTTGATTATATGGGACCTTTTCCTGCCTCCAATGGTTATACACATATTTTAGTTGCTGTTGATTACATTACTAAGTGGGTAGAAGCTATTCCAACTAGTAGTGCTGATCATAACACTTCTATTAAAATGCTTAAAGAAGTTATTTTTCCGAGGTTTGGAGTCCCTAGATATCTTATGACTGATGGTGGTTCACAATTTATTCATGGTGCTTTCTGTAAGATGCTTGCTAAGTATGATGTCAATCATAGAATCGTATCTCCTTATCACACGTACTCTAGTGGTCAAGTAGAGTTGAGCAATAGAGAGCTTAAATTAATTTTGCAAAAGACTGTGAATAGATCTAAAAAGAATTGGTCCAAAAAACTTGATGATGCATTATGGGCCTATAGAACTGCATACAAAAATCCTATGGGTATGTCTCCTTACAAGATGGTTTATGGAAAAGCATGTTATTTACCTCTTGAACTTGAACATAAAGCATATTGGGCTATGAAAGAGCTCAGTTATGACATAAAACCTGCCGGTGAGAAGAGGTTGTTTGATATTAGCTCACTTGATGAATGGAGAACCCAAGAATACGCGAATGCTAAGTTTTTCAAAGAAAAAGTCAAACGCTGGCATGATAAGAGGATACAGAAGCGTGAGTTTAACGTAGGAGATTATGTGTTATTGTTCAACTCTCGTTTAAGATTTTTTGCAGGAAAACTTCTCTCAAAATGGGAAGGTCCCTACGTTATCAAGGAGGTCTATCGTTCTGGTGCTATAAAGATCAACAACTTCGAAGGCACAAATCCGAGGGTGGTAAACGGTCAAAGAATTAAACATTATATTTCAGGTAATCCTATCAATGTTGAAACTAATATTATTGAAACCATAACCCCTGAGGAATACATAAGGGACACTTTCCAGAATGTTCCAGACTCCGAAAAGGCATAGGTACGTGGTACGGTAAGTAAACCGATTCCAAAACAACTCTAATGGCAATTTTTATCAGTTTTGGATTTTTTAAAGATTTTAGGAAGAAAGAAGTAGTCCGAAAGGGACACGAGGCTCCCACGAGAGAGGAGGGCGCGCCCCCCTTACAGGGTGCGCCCCCTGTCTCGTGGGCACCTCGTGTGCCTCTCGGACTCCGTTTTCTTGTATGTTACGTATTTTGGTTGGTAAAAATTCATTATATATACTCCCGAAGGTTTTGACCACCGTATCAAGCAAATATCCTCTGTTTTCATTTCGAGTTGTTCCTATTGCAGAATAAAGCAAGATGTCTTCTCAGGAATCAGTTGGGGAGAGCCGGGTGTCTCACCCAACGCTAGGTCTAGGAGCAAATAGCAATGCCTACCAATTTGGACCATCAACGGAGGATGAGATGGAGGCTGATTTGAAAAGGATAGATGCCTTGGAGGAAGATCAAGAAGTTACCTCTCGTCTCCAAGCAGAATTCAATATGGGGGAACTACCTAGCTTGGTTGTCCCTACTTCGGTCACTCCTTCCAACCCTAGATTTCTTTCTTATGAAAATATGAAAAAGAGTTTTTCTTGTTCTCCAGAAGCTATGCAACATCCTTGTGTAAAAGGAGCTTTGTCCGTTACGGGCAAGCTCCGTAAAGAAAATATGGACCTCAAACAACAAGTAAATAAGCTCGAGGAGGAGAACCATATCCTGAAGGGCATCATCTCCAAGAAGATCATAACACCAACCGTGAAGAAGGAGAAATAATCACATGAGTATGGGCACTCCCCTTGGCAACTGCCAAGCTTGGGGGAGGTGCCCCGGTATTGTATCACCATCAAACTCCTATATTTACCGCTTTATTTAGTTCGATCCCTTTAGTAGTATCTTGATCTATTAGTTCGAAGTTTTGATGTCAAGTAGTTTTGAGTTTTGCTTTGCGATCTCTTTATGTAATCGAGTCCGTGTGCTATCTATAATAAATATTAGTGTTGAGTCAAGGGCTTTGCTATGATTGCTATGATCTTGAGAAAGTAGAAAGAACAAAAGAGTTCATATTGATCTTATGGTTAGTGATAACTTCACACATAGAAAGTATGAGGCATAAAAATTGTTGGGAGTTGATGAACGTAGCCTTGGTCATCGTTGCAATTAATAGGAAGTGATAAGGAAAGAGGGGTTCACATATAAATGTATTATCTTGGACATCTTTTATGGTTGTGAAGCACTCATTAAGTATGACATGCTAAAAGAGTTGACGTTGGACAAGGAAGACAACGTAAAGGTTTGTGTTTCCAACATCTCAGTTAAAGTATATTGTCATTGACCTTCCAAACATGTTGAGCTTGCCTTTCCCCCTCATGCTAGCCAAATTCCTTGCACCAAGCAGAGATACTACTTGTGCTTGCAAATATCCTTAAACCCAATTTTGCCATGAGAGTCCACCATACCTACCTATGGATTGAGTAAGATCCTTCAAGTAAGTTGTCATCGGTGCAAGCAATAAAAATTGCTCTCTAAATATGTATGACTTATTAGTGAAGAGAAAATAAGCTTTGTATGAACTTGTTGTGGAAGTAATAAATGCGATGAATTGCATAATAAAGGTCCACATACAAGGGGCAATATAAAGTGACGTTCTTTTGCATTAAGATTTCGTGCATCAACCCTAAACGCGCATGACAACCTCTTCTTCCCTCTGCGAAGGGCCTATCTTTTACATTATGTTTTTACTCTATGATTGACTCAAGGTGATTCTCACCTTTCCCTTTTTATCTTTATCCTTTGGCAAGATCCTCGTGTTTGAAAGATCATGATACATAGATCCAATTGGATGTAAGTTGGCATAGGCTATTATTGTTGACATCACCTAAAGGTGAATATGTTGGGAGGCAACACAATAAGCCCCTATCTTTCTCAGTGTCCGGCTGAAACTCTATAACCACAAGTATTGCATGAGTGTTAACAATTATAGGGGACTACGAGATAGTTGAGTATGTGAGCTTGCTGAAAAGCTCTATTATTGACTCTTTCTGATGTTACGATAAATTGCAATTGCTTCAATGACTGAGATTATAGTTTGTTAGTTCCCAATGAAGTTTTTGAACCATACTTGACATTGTGAATTGCTTATTACATGAACATAGGAAATCATAGGACAAAATCCATATATGTTGTTGTTATTAGAATGATCATGATGCCCTCATGTCCGTATTTTATTTTTATCGACACCTCTATCTCTAAACATGTGGACATATTTTTCGATTTCAGCTTCCGCTTGAGGACAAGCGAGGTCTAAGCTTGGGGGAGTTGATGCGTCCATTTTGCATCATGCTTTTATATAAATATTTATTGCATTATAGGCTATTATTACACATTATATCTCAATACTTATGGCTATTCTCTCTTATTTTACAAGGTTTACCATGAAGAGGGGGGATGCCGGCAGCTGGAATTCTGGCTGGAAAAGGAGCAAACGTTAAACCTATTCTGCACAACTCCAAAAGACTTGAGACTCCACGAAACAACTTTTTGGATTTAATAAGAATTTATGGGCAAAAGAAATAGGCCAGGGGGCCCACACCCTGTCCAGGAGACACGGGGGCGCCCCCCCCTAGGGCGTGGCCCCCTATCTCTTGGGCCCCTGGTGGGCCTCCGGCGTCCATCTTCTGCTATATCATCACTTTCCCTCTGGAAAAAATCGTGGGCAAGCTTACGGGACGAAACTCCTCCGCCACGAGGCGGAACCTTGGCGGAATCAATTTAGGGCTCTGGCAGAGCTGTTCTGCCCGGGACACTTCCCTCCGGGAGGGGGAAATCATCACCAACGTCATCACCAATGATCCTCTCATCGGGAGGGGGTCAATCTCCATCGACATCTTCACCAGCACCATCTCCTCTCAAAACCCTAGTTCATCTCTTGTATCCAATCTTGTATCAAAACCACAAATTGGTACCTGTGGGTTGCTAGTAGTGTTGATTACTCCTTGTAGTTGATGCTATTTGGTTTACTTGGTGGAAGATCATATGTTCAGATCCTTTATGCATATTATTACTCCTCTGATTATGAACATGAATATGCTTTGTGAGTAATTACGTTTGTTCCTGAGAACATGGGTGAAGTCTTGCTATTAGTAGTCATGTGAATTTGGTATTCGTTCGATATTTTGATGAGATGTATGTTGTCTCTCCTCTAGTGGTGTTATGTGAACGTCGACTACATGACAATTCACCATTATTTGGGCCTATAGGAAGGCATAGGGAATTAATAAGTAGATGATGGGTTTCTAGAGTGACAGAAGCTTAAATCCTAGTTTATGCGTTGCTTCGTTAGGGGTTGATATGGACCCATATATTTAATGATGTGGTTAGGTTTACCTTAATACTCCTTTTTGTAGTTGTGGATGCTTGGAATAGGGGTTAATCATAAGTGGGATGCTTGTCCATGTTAGGGAAGTACCCAAGTGTCGGTCCACCCACATATCAAATTATCAAAGTACCGAACGCGAATCTTACGAACGTGATGAAAACTAGCTTCACAATAATTCCCAATGTGTCCTCGGGAGCTCCTTCTTCATTATTAGAATTTGTCCAGGCTTATCCTTTGCTACATAAAGGATTGGGCCACCTTGCTACACTTTATTTACTTTATTTACTTTTTGCTCGTTACTATTTATCTTATCACAAAACTATCTATCACCTACTATTTCAGTGCTTGCAGAGAAAACCTTACTGAAAACCGCTTATCATTTCCTTCTGTTCCTCGTTGGGTTCGACACTCTTACTTATCGAGAGGACTATGATAGATCCCCTATACTGGTTGGTCATCACGCCTTGGGCCCGGGGGCTACTGTCGTCGTAATGGGAACGGGGGTCCCCAGACTTGCCTGCCTGCCGCCTGTGGCGTGGCTCAAGTGGGGACCTAGTTCAGCCCAACTTCATCAGCTCAAGCTCAAGACCCTCGCGAGGGCCAAGCCTCGCGGGGCGGACGACAGGAAGCTTCCTCAGGAGCAGCCTCATCAAGCACGCTCGCGAGGAGGCGGAGTGATAAAGGCAAGGGCACCTCGCGAGGATCCCGTAACGCAAGCCATGACGATCGAGACCAGGCGGGCGCTAGGCGGGCGCCGGCCTGCGCAGTGTCCTTGTTTCCCCTTCGGTGCAAAGGGGGCAAGCACAGGCCAAGGCATCAGGCAAAGGTTACTGTCTCGGTGCAACAAGACCAAGACCAGCAGAACGGCAGGATGGAGGTCATCGTGGAGCCCAGGACGGCGTCACCACCAGTGCCTTTGGCAGTCGAAGACCAACTTTAGTCAGGATAAGTGTACTAGATGTTCCCCTTCAAAAATGGCCAATTGTTGGCGCCCTTCCCGCTCATTATTTGGGAAGAGGCCTAGGGCCTCCCTCTATAAATAGGACTAGCCACCATAGAGTAGGGGCATCTGGGAGACGGATCGATCAGAGAGAGAGAGAGAAGCGACTGAATTCACCCGAGCTGTTCATCGCACCAGCTCAAGAACAGCCCCTCCAACGGTTGTTCTCCCTTTGTATTGTTCATCATCAGCCCCTGAGGAAATCCACCACACCACACACTAGATTAGGGTATTACACCATAATGGTGGCCTGAACCAGTATAATTCTCGTGTCCCTTGTGTGTTCTTCCTTCTAGCCTAGATTCCTTGCAAGGCTTCAAAACGTGAGCTAGTAGGGGAAAGATCTTTGTGCGCACCCCAGAGTTCGAACCTCAAGGGTCTGCCGGAACCCAAAATCCGACAATACCCTCTTTCCTAGGGTTCCTATTCAAGATCTGCTTTTTGAGCACATCACATAGAGTCTGATGCCCTTTGAGGCTTTTGTAAATGCCTGTCACATACAATTCCTCCAGCCTTGCATTATCATCAGTGATATATGTGGCATCCTGAGATGAGGAATTTGTAACCACAGAGACAGTTGAAGAATTTGCAGCAAGAGAAGCATTTGAACATTCAGGTGATGAATTAGCAGATTCACGCTCAATGCATTTCAGACATGGCGGAATAAATTCTTCCTGAGGGGAACTGATCTGTTGAGCCAGCAATGAATCGTTTTCCTTCTGAAGATCTTCATAACTCGCTTTTAACTTCTCAAGATCTTGCTTTCTCCGAAGAAATTCATAAGAAAGCTTCTCGTGATCAGTTAAGAGAGTGTTATGATGATTTTGAAGGTTGTCAAACCGAGTTTGAAGTCTCTAAAGATTATCTGTCAGAGTCTTAGTTCGATTCAATTCCTCACCCAACAGGTCATCGCTTCTGCCTAGTTGATTTTGAATCTTTTCTAAAGCCTTCTGTTGTTTAACAGCAATTTTTGCAAGTTTTGAATAGCTAGGCTTAAGATTGTCATCAGATTCATCCCCACTAGAGTCAGAGGGGGAATGTTTGAGTACCTTGGCACCTTTTGCCATGAAGCAATAGGTGGGAGCATAGTCATCATTGCCTTTGTCAGCAGAGTCGGGGAAGTCATTTTCTTGAGTGTTGAAGAAGGACTTGCTGACGTAAGCAGTAGCTAGCGAGGGCTAGACTAGCCACACCAGAGTCAGATTCCTCAAGTTCCTCCTCTTCCACATTATCCTTAGATTCCACTTCAGAGTCCATTTCCTTGCCCATGAATGCCTAGGCCTTCTTTGAACTGCTCTTCTTATGAGATGAAGACTTGGAGGATTTTGATGATGAAGACTTTGAAGATTTCTTGTTCTTCTTTGAGTCACCAGAATCGTCATCTTTTTACTTCTTCTTTTTTGATTCCTTTTCCCACAGACGACAATCAGACATGTAGTGACCAGGTTTCTTGCATTTGTGGCAAGTTCTCTTTTTGTAGTCACGGGACGAGGAATCATCATTTCTTGAAGACTTTCCAAAACGGCCATGGCGAGTGAACTTCTGGAATTTCCTCACGAGCATTGCTAACTCCTGGCTCAATTCTTCAGGATCACCAAGGCTGCTACCAAAATCCTCAGCTTCAGACTCAGATACTACCTTGGCCTTCAATGCACGTGATCTTCCATAGCTCGATCCATAGAGATCTCTCTTCTCAGCAAGCTGGAACTCATGAGTGTTTAGCCTCTCGAGGATATCAGCGGGATCAAGTGACTTGTAATCAGCTCATTCTTGAATGATCAGTGCGAGGGTATCAAATGAGGTGTCAAGTGATCTCAGCAATTTCTTCACCACCTCATGATGGGTGATATCAGTGGCACCAAGTGCTTGAAGCTCATTTGAGATGTCAGTGAGGCAATCGAAGCTTTGCGAAACATTTTCGTTGTCGAGTCTTTTGAAGAGGTTGAAGAGATTGCGAAGAACATCAACTCGGTAGTCATGTTGAGTTGAGACTCCTTCGTTGACCTTGGACAACCTGTCCCAAATCAGCTTAACAGTTTCCAGTGCACTCACACTACCATACTGACCTTTGCTCAGACGGCCACATATGATATTCTTCGCTTGAGAATCGAGTTGATTGAATCTCTTCACATAAGTAGCATTCAAAGAAGGAGTGACTAAGGGAACACCATTTTCCACAACATACCAGAGATCGTTATCAATTGCCTCAAGATGCATACGCATCTTGTTCTTCCAGTAGGGATAGTCCGTCCCATCAAAGGTAGGACACCCAGCCGAGACCTTGATCATACCTGCAGTCGACATAACTAAAACTCTAGGTGGTTAAACCAAAATCACATAGAACAAGGGAGTACCTTGCTCTGATACCAATTGAAAGTGCGTTACGTCGACTAGAGGGGGTGTGAATAGGCGATTTTTATGAATTCTTCACTGAGGAATTTCCGGGTGAGGAAATTCTTAAGCGAAGAACTACTTGCAGCAGAATAAGTACTCAGGTATAAGCATAACAGAGCAACAACATAGTCATCATGATGAAATGAAAGATAAACACAGAGTACAGAAAGCGTAAACACAGGATAAGCAGGATGAAGACAAACAAACTGAAGAAATAGGATTGAGGAATTAGAGAAAGTCTTCGGTCAAAGTCTTCAAACAGTAATGATCAGGTTCATCAACACATAACTGAGGAAATGAAAGGGTTGAGGAAATAGAACCAGTTGGCTTGGTGAAGACAATGATTTGGTAGACTAGTTCCAACTACTGTGACAGTTGTACGTATGGTTGAGCGGCTGAGTAATTAAACTCGAGGACACACAGTCCCGGATACACAGTTCTCACAGTATTGTCCTTGAGCTAAGATCACACAGACCTCGCCCAACAGTAGTGGTAAGTCTTCACAGGTGAATTCCAAACCTTCACAGACATGGTCACTCGGCAATCCACACTTCCTCTTGGATGCTCAGACCAGGACGCCTAACCGTCTAGAGGATACACAATCCTCAAAGGTAACAAGTGTCGGTTCCACATAGGAACAATCTCTTCAGTGATGCTTAATCACTTTGGGGTTTGTAGGTTTGGGTTTGGGGTTTGGGTTTTCCTCACTTGATGATTTTCGCTCAAAGTCCTTGGAGGATGGGATGCTCCCAAATGACAAGTGTTAGTTTCTCTCGGAGCAACCAACCAGCTAGTGGTTGTAGGGGGCGGCTATTTATAGCCTAGGGAGCAGCCCGACATGATAAGACATAAATGCCCTTGTCTGATATGACCGTTAGGTGGTAGGATATTTTGGGACAGCTGGTGTGCGGCACAACAATGGTCAGATTTGAGGTTTGAATGCTTCAGGGCTATCATGTTCCTCACTGTGTAGGCAATTCGCACTAGCGAATTCCTAACTCCTCAGTCAAAACAAATTCCTCAGAGACCAGAAGATCTTCGTCTCTGTCACTGAAGAAATTGACTGAACTGATATGAGATTTCCAATGGCTTCACTCGAAGGATTGGGTAGCTTTAGGATTTTGAGATGAGCATCACTTGGAAATTAGTTTCCTTAGTATTACCTCAACCCCCTTTAACAGTACGGTGTTTCCTATGACTCAAGAAAGAGAAAATGAAACTACGAAAAGAAAAGTCTTCACGCTTTAGATTCCTCGCATGAATATCGAAGTCTTCAAGGTCACACCAATTTCTTCACTTTCAAAGTCTTCAGCCAAAGACAATCATTTTTAGGGGTCGACTTTCACTATAAATATCAAACTCCTCATTGACTTATAGAGCCCGTGTACACTCACAAACATATTAGTCCCTTAAACTATAAGTCTTCAATACACCAAAATTACTAAGGGGCACTAGATGCACTGAAACAAACCAAACTGATAATTCGAAGAAACTTGGAAAGATAACCAATCACACATAAAAGAATTCAGAGAGATTCAATTATTTCTCACAGATAAACTTGTTCATAGACCTGTAATTCATCGGATCTCGACAAACACACCACAAAAAGAGTTACATCGAATAGATCTCCAAGAAGATCAAGGAGAACTTTTTATTGAGATTCAAAGAGAGAGAAGAAGCCATCTTGCTAATAACTATGGACCCAAAGGTCTGTGGTAAACTACTCACAACTCATAGGAGAGGCCTTGGAGATGATGTAGAGGCCCTCCATGGTCGATTCCCCCTCCAGCGGAGCACCGGCGAAGGCTCCAAGATGGGATCTCGCGGATACAGAAGGTTGCAACGGTGGAATTAGGTTTTCGTGGTGCTCCTCGATGTTTCAGGGTACGGGAGTATATATAGGCGAAGGAGGTAGGTCGGTTGAGCTATGAGGGGCCCACGAGGGTGGGTGGCGCCCCCACCCCCTTAGGGAGCGCTGGGCACCCTCGTGGCCGCCTTGTTTGTTGCTTGACGTCCACTCCAAGTCTCCTGGTTTGCATTTATTCCAAAAAGATCGCTCCCAAAGGTTTCAACCCGTTTGGACTCTGTTTGATATTCCTTTTCTTTGAAACACTGAAATAGGCAAAAAAAACAACAATTCGGGCTGGGTTTCCGGTTAGTAGGTTAGTCCCAAAAATGATATATAAGTGTAAAGTAAAGCCCATAAACATCCAAAACAGGTAATATAATAGCATGGAACAATAAAAAATTATAGATACGTTGGAGACGTATCAACCATCCCCAAGCTTAATTCCTGCTCGTCCTCGAGTAGGTAAATGATAAAAATAGAATTTTTTATGTGGAATGCTACCTAGCATAATTCTCAATGTAATTTTCTTTATTGTGGCATGAATGTTTAGATCCAAATGATTCAAAATAAAAGTTCATATTGACATAAAAACAATAATACTTCAAGCATACTAACAAAGCAATCATGTCTTCTCAAAATAACATGGATAAAGAAAGTTATCCCTACAAAATCATATAGTCTGGCTATGCTCTATCTTCATCACACAAAGTATTTAATCATGCACAACCCCGATGAAAAGCCAAGCAATTGTTTCATCCTTTAGTATT
Organism: Triticum dicoccoides; assembly: GCF_002162155.2. Lineage (NCBI taxonomy): Eukaryota > Viridiplantae > Streptophyta > Magnoliopsida > Poales > Poaceae > Triticum > Triticum dicoccoides. The sequence goes on along the minus strand of NC_041391.1, from coordinate 413,627,378 downwards.
CTCAAACTTTTTCAACTTTCACGCAATACATGAGCGTGAGCCATGAACATAGCACTATATGTGGTGGTTGTGGTGACGACAAAAATGGCGAAGATAGTTTTACATCAACTAGGCGTACCAACGGGCTATGGAGATGCCCATTGATAGATATCAATGTGAGTGAGTAGGGATTGCCATGCAACAGATGCACTAGAGCTATAAATGTATGAAAGATCAACAAAAGAAACTAAGTGGGTGTGCATCCAACTCGCTTGCTCACGAAGACCTAGGGCATTTCGAGGAAGCCCATCATTGGAATATACAAGCCAAGTTCTATAACTAAAATTCCCACTAGTATATGAAAGTGACAACATAGGAGACTCTCTATCATGAAGATCATGGTGCTACTTTGAAGCACAAGTGTGGTAAAAGGATAGTAGCATTGTCCCTTCTCTCTTTTTCTCTCATTTTTTTCCTTTTTTTTCTTTTATTTTTCTTTTTTTATTTCTCTTTTTTTCTTTGGCCTTTCTCTCTTTTTTTGTTTATTTGGCCTTTCTCTTTTTTTAAGTCCGAAGTCTCATCCCTACTTGTGGGGGAATAATAGTCTCCATCATCCTTTCCTCACTTGGGACAATGCTCTAATAATGAAGATCATCACACTTTTATTTACTTACAACTCAAGATTACAACTCGATACATAGAACAAAATATGTCTGTATATGAATGCCTCCGGCGGTGTACCGGGATATGCAATGAATCAAGAGTGACATGTATGAAAGAATTATGAAGGTGGCTTTTCCACAAATATGATGTCAACTACATGATCATGCAAAAGCAATATAACAATGATGATGCGTATCATAATAAAAGGAACGATGGAAAGTTGCATGGCAATATATCTCGGAATGGCTATGGAAATGCCATAATAGGTAGGTATGGTGTCTTTTTTGAGGAAGGTATATCGTGGGTGTATGGTACCGGCGAAAGTTGCGCGACACAAGAGGCTAGCAATGGTTGAAGGGTGAGAGTGCGTATAATCCATGGACTCAACATTAGTCATGAAGAACTCATATACTTATTGCAAAAATCAACAAGCCATTGAAAACAAAGTACTACGCACATGCTCCTAGGGGGATAGATTGGTAGGAAAAGACGATAGCTCGTCTCCGACTGCCACTCATATGGAAGACAATCAATAAATAAATTGTGCTCGGTTCACCATACGTGCATGCTACGGGAATCACAAACTTCAACACAAGTATTATTCAAATTCATAATTACTCCACTAGCATGACTCTAATATCACCATCCTCATATCTCAAAACAATTATCAAGCATCAAATTGATCATAGCATCCAATTCACTTTCTATGAAAGTTTTTATTATACCCAACTTGGATGCCCATCATTCTAGGATCAGTTTTATAACCATAGAAAATACCATGATGTTCTAAAGGACTCTCAAAGTGATTTAAGTGAAGCATGAGAGATCAACAATTTCTACAAAATTAATCCACCGCCATGCTCTAGAAGATATAAGTGAAGCAGTAGAGCAAAATTTATCTAGCTCATAAGATATAAGTGAAGCACATAGAGTATTCTAGTAAATTCCAAATCATGGGTGTCTCTCCCAAAAGGTGTGTACAACAAGGATGATTGTGGTAAACAAAAAATCAAAGACTAATATCATAGAAGACGCTCCAAGCAAAACACATATCATGTGGTGAATAAAAATATAGCTCCAAGTAAAGTTACCGATAAACAAAGACGAATTAGGGGATGCCTTCCGGGGCATCCCCAAGCTTAGGCTTTTGGTTATCCTTGAATATCTTGGGGTGCCATGGGCATCCCCAAGCTTAGGCTCTTGCCACTCCTTATTCCATAGTCCATCAAATCTTTACCCAAAACATGAAAACTTCACAGCACAAAACTCAACAGGAAATCTCATAAGCTCCGTTAGTGCAAGAAAGAAAAACCACCACATAAGGTACTGTAATGAACTCATTCTTTATTTGTATTGGTGTTAAAACTACTGTATTCCAACTTCTCTATGGTTCATACCCCCCGATACTAGCCATAGATGCATCAAAATAAGCAAACAACACACGAAAAACAGAATCTGTCAAAAACAGAACAGTCTGTAGCAATCTGTAACTTTAGAATACTTATGGAACTCTAAACCTCCTCCCAAAATAGGAAGTCCTGGGAAATTTGTCTATTGATCTACTTCATAAAGAATCAATGCAAAAGCAAGTTTCTGTGATTTATTAAAATTATTCTCGTGCATGCAAAAGTTTCTGTTTTTTAGGTGGAGTAGATCTAAGTTTCAAAGAATCAACATCAAGCGAAAGTCTATCAACGTTCCTAGCGAATTCATCAACCTTAAGCAATTTTTCTTCAAGCAAAGCATGGAAATTCTTTTGAGAGATCATAAATTCTTTAACACTATTCACAAAATCAGAGGGCATCTTATTAAAATTTCCATAAGAGTTGTTGTAGGAATTTCCATAATTATTAGAGGGATTACTAGGAAACGGCCTAGGATTAAAGTTTCCTCTATATGCATTGCTACCAAAATTATTCCTACCAACAAAATTCACACCCATAGATTCATTATTATTCTCAATCAAAGTAGACAAAGGAATATCATTGGGATCAATAAGTGCACTCTTAGTAGCAAACAATTTCATAAGTTCATCCATCTTTCCACCCAAAACATTAATTTCTTCTATAGCATGCACTTTTTTTCTAGTAGATCTTTTGTTGTGCCATCGAGAATAATTAACCATAATGTTACCAAGGAGTTAGTGATTTCCATAAAAGTGCCTCCCGCGGCCGAATCTAAAAGATTTCTAGAAGCAAAATTCAATCCGGCATAAAAATTTTGTATGATCATCCATAAGTTCAAACTATGAGTAGGGCAATTGCGAATCATTAATTTCGTTCTTTCCCAAGATTGGGAAACATGCTCATGATAAAGTTGTTTAAAATTCATAATATCGTTTCTTATAGAGATAATCTGAGCGGTAGGAAAATACTAAGAGATAAAAGCATCTTTGCACTTATTCCATGAATCAATACTATTTTTAGGCAAAGACGAAAACCAAGTTCTAGCATGATCTCTAAGTGAAAACAGAAATAACTTTAATTTAACAATATCATTATACATATCTTTGTTCTTTTGCATATCACACAAATCAACAAAGTTGTTTAGATGAGTAGCAGCATCTTCGCTAGGAAGGCCAGAGAATTGATCTTTCATAACAAGATTCAACAAAGCAGCATTGATTTCACAAGATCCAGCATCATTAAGAGGAGCAATCGGAGTGCTAAGGAAATCATTGTTATTGGTATTGGAAAAGTCACACAATTTGGTATTATCTTGAGCCATCGTGACAAGCAATCCAACACACAAGCACACAAGAGGCAAGCAAAAGAGAGAGGAGAACAGGAAAGAGAGGGTGAATAAAACGACAAAGGTAAAGTGGGGGAGAGGAAAACAAGAGGCAAATGGCAAATAATGTAATGCGAGGGAGATGAGTTTGTGATGGGTACTTCGTATGTCTTGACATGAGCAAAGACCTCCCTGGCAACAGTGCCAGAAATCCTTCTTGCTACCTCTTGAGCACTGCGTTTGTTTTCCCTTGAAGAGGACAGGTGATGCAACAAAGTAGCATAAGTATTTCCCTCAGTTTTGGAGAACCAAGGTATCAATCCAGTAGGAGGCCCCTCAAAAGTCCCACGCACCTACACAAACAAACAAGAACCTCGCAACCAACGCGATAAAGGGGTTGTCAATCCCTTCAGGGAAACTTGCGAAAGTGAGATCTGATAGAGATAATAAGATAAGATAAATATTTTTGGTATTTTCATGATATAGATTGGAAAGTAAAAGATGCAAATAAAAGATAGATGAAAAACTTATATGATAAAAGATAGACCTGGGGGCCATAGGTTTCACTAGTGGCTTCTCTCAAGATAGCATAAGTATTACGGTGGGTAAACAAATTACTGTCGAGCAATTGATAGAAAAGTGCATAGTTATGAGATAATCTAGCCATAATCATGTATATAGGCATCACGTCCGCAACAAGTAGATCGAAATGATTCTGCATCTACTACTATTACTCCACACATCGACCGACTCCTCCCTGCATCTAGAGTATTAAGTTCATAAGAATAGAGTAACGCATTAAGAAAGATGACATGATGTAGAGGGATAAACTCAAGCAATATGATATAAACCCCATCCTTTTATCCTCGATGGCAACAATACAATACGTGCCCTGCTACCCCTGCTGTCACTGGGAAAGGACACCACCAGATTGAACCTAAAGCTAAGCACTTCTCCCATTGCAAGAATGATCATCTAGTAGGCCAAACCAAACAGATAATTCGAAGAGACTTGCAAAGATAACCAATCACACATAAAAGAATTCTGAGAAGATTCAATTATTTCTCATAGATAAATTTGATCATAAACTCACAATTCATCGGATCTCGACAAACACACTGCAAAAAGAGTTACATCGAATAGATCTCCAAGAAGATCGAGGAGAACTTTGTATTGAGACTCAAAGAGAGAGAATAAGCCATCTAGCTAATAACTATGGACCCGAAGGTCTATGGCAAACTACTCACAACTCATCGGAGAGGCCTTGGAGATGATGTAGAGGCCCTCCATGGTCGATTCCCCTCCGGTGGAGCACTGACGAAGGCTCCAAGATGGGATCTCGCGGATACAGAAGGTTGCGGTGGTAGAATTAGGTTTTTGTGCTGCTCCTCGATGTTTACCGGGTACGGTAGTATATATAGGCGAAGGAGGTAGGTCGGTTGAGCCACGAGGGGCCCACGAGGGTGGGGGCCCGCCCACCTCCTTAGGGCGCGCCAGGCACCCTCGTGGCCGCTTGGTTTGTTGCTTGATGTCCACTCCAAGTCTCCTGGTTTGCATTTGTTCCAAAAAGATCGTTCCCGAAGGTTTCATTGCGTTTGGACTCTGTTTGATATTCCTTTTCTTCGAAACACTGAAATAGGCAAAAAAACAGCAATTCGGGATGGGCCTCCGGTTAGTAGTTAGTCCCAAAAATGATATAAAAGTGTAAAGTGAAGCCCATAAACATCCAAAACGGGTAATATAATAGCATGGAACAATCAAAAATTATAGATACATTGGAGATGTATCAAGGGCAAGCTCACCCTTGTCACCGTCGCGGCCGTCGTCAAGACCAAGCTCATCGTCGTCGTTGCTGTCTTCTGGGCAGCACCCTGCACGGCGGCCGTCCTTCCTTAACACCCTCACGTAGAGGGTCACGAGGTCATCGTACTTGAAGTGGAGGGTGCACCTCCCGCTCAGGTCTCGTGCGCGGGCAAACACCTGTCAACCGCGGGTCAAGGCTACATTGCCGGCCATGGTGACCTCGACCCCAACCCACGATGCCCTTCTGCAACAACCTTTAGCTTGCATCCAGAGGTCATAGAGACCCGTGGCCGGCAGCTCGCCGACGAAGAAGCACGGAAGCTAGAGTCAGGAGCTCGTAGGCTTCTCCGACTACATACACTCTCCTGGAGCACATCCGCTAAGGGGAAGCGCGGCCGAGGAGGCCGTGCGACCATGGCTCACCTCCCCTCATCGCGGGGGCTACCCCGTTCTCGGTGGCACCCACCACGAGAAGAAGTGCTGCCACGACTGCCAAAAAAGACGCCAGTCCCCGGAGTAGTGCGCCCGTGCCCCCTGGGCGGTGCCGCCGGGGTTGCATCATGCTTGCGGGAATGGCCGTGGCCACTCTTGGGCGGTAGCAAAACCAACCCTTCCTTGGGGGCCTTCTGTAACGCCCCGGACACACCCGACATTTGTCGTTACTCCTGGCTGGATCTAGACTGGCCCCACAGATCAATACTAGTCTTTTCTGCACACTTTGTCCTCACTCGTGCGCAGTTCGGAGCAACTTCCCGGTCGGTCACCCTTCCTGAAACTACTGCAAGCTGAGCACGCTTAACTTCGGAGTTCCCGTCTGAATAGACTCCCGGAAAAGAAGGAATTCCTTATTGGTATGAGTAGTCTATCATCCCTAATAATCCAGACTATCACATACACCCCCACTCAGAGGAACCGACGTCCTCGTCGGGCCACAGGAACGTTTCCTCTTGGCACATACGTTTGTGCATCCAGTCTGGTACATGTGCCATGCCGTGTGCCACGACGGGTCACAAACGTCATGAACAACATGACCACGCACCTTTCCGCAAACGTCCGTGTAACCGCAAGGGTCGGCTCAGATACGAACTTTTAACGCCCCGGACACACCCACCGGTGGTCGTTACTCCTGGCTGGATCTATACTGGCCCCACAGATCAATACTAGTCTTTTCTGCACACTTTTTCCTCACTCGTGCGCACCCGGGAGCAACTTCTCAGTCAGTCACCCATCCTGAAACTACTCCAAGCTGAGCATGCTTAACTTCGGAGTTCTGTCTGAATGGGCTCCCGGAAAAGAAGGAATTCCGAATTGATATGACTAGTCTATCATCCCTAATAATCCAGGCTATCACACCTTCCCCTTCTCGGCGGCGGAGAGCCTCCTCGTCGGCGCCATGGGTATTGCAACTACGGCAAGATGGAGAAGAAGAAGGAATGGGTAGCGAGAAGATGGAGATAAGAGATGAGTGAGGGGGGCTTTCCCGCTCCCCCTCATTTATAGCCCGAGGGAGGCCAACTGCCGGCCTCCACGATTCCACGTAAACATGGTTTTTCCTGCATGCAGCAGGGACTCGTCAAGTCAAACGATTGTCAAGGGGGCGTGGGGAAGCGGAGACGCCCACGTCCCATTAATCGCTGATAACCCACAAGTATAGGGGATCGTTTGTAGCCTTCTTTAATAAATAAGAGTGTTGAACCCAACGAGAAGCTAAGGGTAGAACAAATATTCCCTGAAGTTCTATCAACCACCGATACAACTCTACGCACACTTGACGTTCGCTTTACCTAGAACAAGTATGAAACTAATTTGCAAGAATAAAACTACGAGTACTTTGCGACAATAAAACTATGAATAAATTTCAAGGTAGTAAAAGTGGATAGCTTTTGTCAACAAGAAAGTCATTTGTCCCTAGGCAATCGATAACAAGTACCGGTAATCATACTTGTAATTTTATATGAGGGAGAGGCATGAGCTAACATACTTTCTCTACTTGGATCAGATGCACTTATGATTGGAACCCTAGCAAGCATCCGCAACTACTAAAGATCATTAAGGTCGTGAAACCCAACCATAGCATTAAGTATCAAGTCCTCTTTACTCCCATACGTCATACCCCACTTACTCGGGTTTAAGCTTCTATCACTCTCGCAACCCGCCATAAGCGACCCATGAACATATTGCAACACCCTACAGCAGGGACCATCACGTTTGCGCGAGATGGAGGGCACCATAGGACATCACCATAAATAAAATATACAATCATACCAAACAAGATCATAATTAACCCATAGGATAAAAAGGATCTACTCAAACATCATAAGATAGCCATGGATCATTGGGATATAATATATGGAATTGAGCACCATGTTTAAGTAAAGATTACAGATGGGAGAAGGGGTGTTACACCGCTGCATAGAGGGGGGAGAGTTGGTATTGACGGCAGCAAGATTGTTGACGTAGATCGCCATCACGATCCTTGCCCCGGCGACACTCTGGCGCCACCGAGAGAGAGGGGGAAAGAGCCCCCCTCCTTCTTCTTCTTCCTTGGCCTCCCCCTAGATGGGAGGAGGGTTCCCCCTCTGGTCATGGCCTCCACGGCGGCTGACGGGCGGGATCACCTCCGAGATTGGATCTCCCTCTCTGTTCTCTTCTTTTTCATGTTCCTCGGATCTGGCCCTTCACGGTTTCTTAAATTCCCGGAGATCCGTAACTCCAATTGCACTGATCTTTTTACACGATTTTTTCCGGATATAAGCTTCCTTGCACCAGAAGTATAGCTCAGCCGACGTTCGAGGAGGGCAAGATATACCAGCGCGCCTGGCCTTGGTGGTGCGCCTTGGTGGGTTGTGGTGGCCTCGGGCCTCCATTTACGTTGATTCCACCTCCTAAAATTCACAAATATTCCAAAATAATTCTCCGTAGAGTTTCATCATGTTTGGACTTTGTTTGATATGGATATTCTGCAATACAAAAACATTCAATGAACAGGAACTGTCATTGAGCACTAGATAAGTAAGTTAGTCCAAATAAATCATACAAAAAGTTGCCAAAAGTATGTAAAAGTTGAATAATATTTGCATGAAACAATCAAAAATTATAGATACGACGGAGCCGTATCAGCATCCCCAAGCTTAATTCCTGCTCGTCCTCGAGTAGGTAAATGATAAAAAAGATAATTTTTGATGTGGAATGGTACCTAGCATAAACTTGATCTTATATCTAGTCATGGCATGAATATTAAGATATAAGTGATTCAAAGCAATAGTCTATAATTTGACATAAAGACATCGATACTCAGGCATCCCAACAAACAATGATGTCTTTCAGAAGATCAAAGCTAAAGAAAGCTTTCCCTACAAAATCATATAATCTTGTCATGCTCTATCTTCCTAACACAAAGTATAAATCATGTACTATCCCGGTGTCAGCCAAGCAATTGGTTCATACTTATTAGCGCACTACAGATTTTTCAACCCTCACGCAATACATCAGGGCAAGCCATGGATATATTACTACGGGTGGAATAGAGTATGATGATGGGGATAAATATAGAGAAGACAAAAAAGTAAGAAAGTCTCACATCGACACGGCTAACCAACGGGCTATGGAGAAGCCCATCAATTGATATCAATGCGAGGAGTAGGGATTGCCATAAAACGAATGCACTAAGAGCTATAAGTGTATGAAAGATCCGTATGAAAACTAAGTGGGTGTGCATCTAATCCTATAATGAAATATTCCCACTAGTATATGAAAGTGACTACATATGATACTCTCCATATGAAAAACATGGTGCTACTTTGAAGCACAAGTGTGGTAAAGGATACTAACAATGCCCCTTCTTTCTTTGTTTATTTTTTTCTTGTTCTTTTTTTCTTTCTTCTTTTTTTCCTTTTTCTTTTTTTCCTTTTTCTTTTTTTTTCTTTTTTATCTCATTGTCCGAAGTCTCATCCCGACTTGTGGCGGAATCATAGTCTCCATAATCCTTTCCTCACTGGGGCATTGCTCTAAAAATGAATAATGATGATCACTACACTTCTATTTACTTATAACTCAAAATAAATAAAAATTACAACTCGATACCTATGACAAAGTATGACTATGTATGAATGCCTCTGGCAGTGTACCAGGATGTGCAATGATCTAGCGTAACATGTATAAAAAATAATGAACAGTGGCTGAGCCACAACTACTATGTCAGCTATATGATCATGCAAAGCAATATGACAATGAATGCTCAAGTCATCAATCGGAAGCGGTGTAAGTTGCATGGCAATATATACCGGAATGGCCATGGAAAAGCCATAATAAGTAGGTATGGTGGCTGTTTTGAGGAAGATATAATAAGGCTTATGTGTGATAGAGTGTATCATATCATGGGGTTTGGATGTACTGGCGAAGATTGCACCACATATCGAGGTGAGAAAGGGCAATGCACGGTACCGTAGAGGCTAGCAAATTGCGGAAAGGTAAGAGTGTGTATAATCCATGGACTCACATTAGTCATGAAGAAATTATATACTTATTGTAGAAGTTTATTATCCCTCGAAGAAAAGTAATACTACGCATGCCCCTAGGGGGGAGGTTGGTAGGAGTTAACCATCGCTCACCCCTAACCTTCACACAAAGATAGACAATCAAGGATAAATTGTGCTCCAACTTTTATAGCATAATGAGAGACTATACGTGCATGCTTTGAGAATCACAAGCCTTAAGACCAATATTCTTACTAACCACAACCATTTACTAGTACTTCCCACATGTTCCATCTCTATATCGCAAAACTATTGCAAGGAATCAAACATATCGTATTCAGTGATCCATAAGTTTTATGTAGGATTTTATGACTAACCATGCAAATGACTAATTTCTATTGGCTCTCTAAATGGATATAAGTGAAGAATGAAGTTTAATTCTTTCTACAAAAGATCATGCTCTAACATATATAAGTGAAGAAAAAGAGCATTCTACGAACATCGGTTTTCTATGTGAAGAGAAACAAGCAATCCAAACTTCAAATGATATAAGTGAAGCACATGAAGCATTCTATAAAGCCATACTCAAAAGATATAAGTGAAGTACAATGAGCATTCTATAAATCAACCATGGATTATCTCATACCAGCATGGTGCATAAAAGAAAAATAAAAACTAAATGCAAAATACGCTCCAAGATTTGCACATATCACATGAACAAAACAAAGACGAAAACATACTAATACTTGTTGAAGAAAGATGGGATGCCTTCCGGGGCATCCCCAAGCTTAGATGCTTGAGTCTCCTTGAATATTTACTTGGGGTGCCTTGTTCATACCCAAGCTTGACCTCTTGCCTCTCCTCCTTCTCCTCATATCGAGACCTCCTCGATCTTCACTTCATCCACACAAAACTCAACAGAAAGCTCGGTAAGATCTGTTAGTATAATAAAGAAAATAACTACTCTAAGTACTGTTGAAAACAAATTCATATTTTTTTGGAATTGTAGATAATGTAATATAACTTTTCCATGGCTTATACCACCGATAGAATCGATAGTTTCATCAAAATGAGCAAAACAATGCATCAAAAACAGAATCTATCTTAAACAGGATAGTCTGTAGCAATCTGAACATTCACCATACTTCTGGTACTCCAAAAATTCTGAAACAATTATGAGAAAATAAACAATTTGTATAAAAATACTATGCAAAAAGTTTCAGAACCTTTCGTCGTTCTAGTAAAAAATGTAAAATTGCACGTTAAAGCCAATGTTTCTGTTTTTGCACTGCACATACCAACAAGCAATCTACTCATCCTCAAGGAAAATCTTGGCACATTCTTTTTATAATAAAATGGAATTGCACAAGGGGATAATTATTTTTGTGATAATGTTCATGAATTGTTTTACATTGTTTCCATGAGCATGAACACAAGTGTTCAAGGTCGACCCTCACTTCCGCAATGCATCACCTTTCAATCGCTTTTCTTTTGTGAAAAGTTTTAAGTTCCCCTCTATATTTTCTTTCTTTCTAAACTTTATAAAAGCACTCAACGGAAATAAATGACTCTCTAAAACTTCCGGATTGTCTCCTTGGCAGCGCTTTCTTTAAAGCCATTAAGCTAGGCATAAAGTGCTCAAGTAATGAATCCACCCGTATCCCAAGGTATATCAAAGACAATTTTAATTAACAATGATTTGGAATTTAGTAGTGAGCGCAAAGGAAAATATATCATGCAATGACAAAGTCTAACTCTCTTCCTATGCATCGGCATGTCATACAAGAACAATTCATGCACATTAAGTAAAGGCCAATACATAGCATAAGTAGTTTCTTGCTATTTTTTCGTGTTGGAAACATAGAGAGGTGGAGATGTAGTTCCTCTCCCATAATAATTGCAAGTAGTAGCAGCAAGCACATGCATATTATATTCATCAAAATAATCATGTGCAATGGTAAATGGCAACACATCAATATAATCCTTAATAAGTGCAAACTTCTCCAATATAGTGTAGTTTGAAGAATTCAAAAAGATAATAGGACTATCATGTGTGGGTGCAATAGCAACAATTTCATGTTTAACATAAGGAACAATAGCAAGTTCATCTTCAATAGCATAATTCATATTGGTATCTTGGCCACAAGCATAGCAAGCATCATCAAAAAGGGATATTTCAAAAGAATCAACAGGATCATAGCAATTATCATAGCATTCATCCTTCGGTAAGAACGAAGGGATATTAAACAATGTATGAGTTGAAGAGTTACTCTCATTAGAAGGTGGGCATGGGTAGCTAATCCGCTCTTCCTCCTTTTGTTCTTCGCTCTCCTCATCATCTTTTTCATCCAATGAGCTCACAGTTTCATCAATTCCTTCTTCCAAAGACTCCTGCAAAACATTAGTCTCTTCTTGGACAGCGGAGACTCTCCCAATAAATGCATCAACATCGGAATTGTATTTGTACTTATCATAGCAATATTTAAGGATGGAAAAAAATTCAGGTCTATAAACTAAATCATCAAAATCTTCATACTTTTCAAACAAAGATTCAATTTCATAAGCACCCTTAAAAGCAACAAATTCTTCTATTCGTTCCACATCATAATAATCATATCTACCATTAGCATAAGAAGCTAAGGTTTCATTATCATTAAATTTGCATGAAAAGGGAAGATATGGAGCATTCATCCTAGATCAACAAGTAAAATCATATCTCTGCACTACTGCAGGATGCTGCTAACGCGACACTACGATCAGAGACCCTTCGAGAAACTGTGTGCGATGCAATATTCGCAAACAGTGGTGTCAGAGAACCGTCAAAAATGCCTAAAACATTTGCGATGACAGATGCATCAAACATGGTTGCATACGGTTCAGTTCAATTAACTATTTGCGATGAGGGGGAACAAAAGAAACGGGCAGCCAGATGAAGGCATGTGCGATACACAGCATACAGTTCACTCGGATGAACTGTTTGTGATGAGGAGGAACAACAGAAACGGACAGCTAGATAAAGGTGTGTGAGATTGAGGGCATACGCTTTAGAAGGATTAACTATTTGCGATTAGGCAACAGAATAGAAACGGTCAGCCAGATCAAAGGTGTGTGAGATTAATGGCATACACTTCACACGGATGAACTATTTGCGATTAGCCACAACAAACAGAAACAGTTAGACAGATCTACGTGTGTGCGCTAGACGGGCACACATTCTAATTAAAAGAAGCATGCACGATGGTAATAACGAGCGCGCACGGTTCTTGGAACAAGACGTGTGCTGACATTGTCGATTGCGGTGCACCAAACGCCACGTACACGGCCGAGAAAGCGTGCCCATGTTACGCCATCCGGGAAAAGTGCCGCACTTAGAAATTATAGAACCATCAATAAATTTTGAGCCTGCATCCCGTCACCTTCCAAATTGCAAACCTGTTCACATCGATCAAAACCTAAGCGGTTTCCCACTTAGGAGCGTATTAGTACTCGGTTATAAATACTATACTATGCCAAGATGACTGCACATTCCTTCCTCATCTCCTCATCCACAAAAGCAAACAAGTCATTCAACATCATTCTCTTGCATCTGCCATGGCCAGATTGAGTTCTCGGTCGAGAGATTACCACTATGGAGAGGCGATCATGGAAGTGGAAGCACGGGAGATCTCCCGCTTAGCCGAGAAAGCAGTCGACATGTCCCACCGCGCCGCCGAAGCAGCACGGAAGTCTCGCCGCACCGCCGAAGCAGCACGGAGGTCCCGCCACACCGTCGATGCAGAAGACTGGTCTGGTCGCACCGAGGAAGCAGCAGAGATGTCCTGCCGCACCACGAATGCAGCAGAGATGTCCTCCCGCGCCACGACGGCCTTGGAAAATCTCTCGCAGGCAGGCGAGAACTCTTACAGGCGCATGCATGCGATCTTCCACAGCAAGATGGATCAGATCTCCGGCTGGATGAAGCTGCAGGACGAGTTGATTGCCTCGTTCGAACAACTCTGGGCCGACTGCGACCTACTGAGGGCGAAGATCACCGGAAGGGCGGAGCAGGCAGAGGAGACCGCTGCCTTGTTGAAGAGGACAGGCGTCATCATCAAGAAACTTATGGACGAGAATGCCATGCTCCGCATCGAGCGTGAAAGGCTGGTGGAGGAATCTGCGGTTGCTTCCGAGCAGCATACTAAGGACATGAAACTGATGAAAGAGATCATAGCCGCTCGCGGCGAGAACTAGTCTCCGTCACCTGCAGTGCATCAATAAAGTAGAGATCCGTGAGCCAGATCGTTGTATGCATCTTCCTTCTTCTTTTGCCCTTGTGTATTCGGGCATAGCTGCATGTGGCTTTTTTGTTATCTTCCTAGATATGTAAGACAATTATTATCAACTCTCATCGTCCTTATATTCATCATGCTTGGTATAAGTCACAGTTGATGCTACATAGGTCCGTCGGATCTTACATCAAGATCCGTGCAAAACAATCTTTTCAGGATTTTCACTTTTCTCTCTTAAATCTCAGTCCAGTGAGACATAGCCACACTGTGAAACAGGGGCTCGGGCGCCATTAATGGAGACGTTGGGAGGGAGGTGCGCGGAGGATAGAGGTCAGCTCTCCTCCCGATGAGCACGTGCAGGGGTCTGATCACACGCCTCCCGTACTCAAATAGCTATCCCGCATGACACCTCCTAGCCAATAAAAAAAGGGACATGTGGCGGCATGTAATTTGTAAGTAGAACGCCCACGGTTTCAATAATAGTTGTCTTTCCGATTTGTAACGTGACAACACTTGTTCCAAAATGACTTTGTTGATTTTTAATGTGTGCGACTCCGCAAATCGGACAGAAAAATTACCACAGCATGTTGGTGCCAATGTCATGACACCATGCAAAGTTTCATGATTTTCAAGTGTGTTTTGGATTTACAGGAATTAAAAAACAAAGTTTCTCAATCTTTTTGGCCGAGCCATGACGCCTAGATGTTTGAATTTCATTCTCATTTCTTGCATGGGACCTACAAATTCACCCAGGAACACACATGTGATTTTTCAAACCAACTGTGGTGCACTGCAGCATGTGCTTGTAGTTCAAATTTGAATTACGCACATTAAATGCCTAGAAATTCAATTAATGTACAAAAACGGCCAAACGAACCTGGAATAATTCCAAAATTTAGCACGATACTTCTATTTGGCGTAATCTACCTGTTTAAACAAATTAAGGTGCGAGAAGGCAGTACGTGTACGTATGTCGTTTCGCACACGGAGGTGACATGTTCCCTGTCGGAACCACGAGCCTTCTTGAGAGAAGCTCCAGTTTGCAAGCAGCTTATACCAAAGCTTGTCCCAATTCAGCCAAAAAAATTACCGCGGCATGTTGGTGCCATGTCATGCCACCATGCGAAGTTTCATGATTTTCACACGTGTTTTGGATTTACATGAATTAAAAAAACCAAGTTTCTCAATCTTTCCGGCCGAGCCACTACGCCCAGATGTTTGAATTTCATTCCCATTTATTACATGGGACCTAGAAATTCACCCAAGGACACACATGTGATTTTTTAATCAACTTTGGTGCACTAGAGCATGTGCTTGTAGTTCAAATTTGAATTATGCACATTAAATGCCCAGAAATTCAAATAATGTATAAAAAAGGCCAAACGAACCAGGAATTAATGTATACAAAAACGAAATACATGCTCGGAAATCATGACACCTGACATGGTGCCATGGTTTGGCCTGACCATTCCCTGGTAAAAAATTGAGAATGTTTTCCTTATGTCGTCATGCACGACTTTCATTAATCAAACCATCACCGAGGAAGTTCCATGGCTTCAAGGGGAGATCACCAAGATTGAAGGGGGATCCAAATTTCCTTTGTCCTTTGTCCATAAGTTTTTTTCTATGATAAACATACACCCTGCAAATCATCACGTTGAAATTTGACACTTTCCCGTGTTCATTTACCATATTTAGGGGATTATTTGCATTCTCTAGGCATTAATGCACATAATTCAAATTCAAACAATCGATGCATGAAAAGGTGCACAAGAACGGTCTGGAAAACCATCCTCGGGCCATTTAGTAAATTCTCATGCCTTTTACAAGGAATGGACAGATATTTCGAGGAAATGTGTGGCAATAATCAACCATAAGCGTGTCGTTTACTGGGTAACAACCAATTGTTGAGGATATCGCTTATCGTTATCGTCTCAGTCAGCTAGGGATTAGAGATTAATCGGAAATCGACCGGTTAAACAATTTTATCGGTTGACTATTAATCAGATTTTTTTGCAAATCTCGGGTTCCCAACACTAAAATACACTATATCAACACCATAACAGTATTTGAAAGAACTGTTACCTTGATTTCTAGCCTTTGAATCTTGGTACAATGACAAACAAAATAGGAGAATTCTACATATTGTGTAACTAGGTCCACAAAACATAAATAAATATAGTTTTTTGCAAACATTGTGCTATGAATAGGTCTGATTTATCGGCAGATTCCTGATAAATCTCTTGTCAGAATGATAAATCGGTCCAAAAGATAAATGGCAAAGATAAGGCATAATCTTATCGGTCACCCCCTGATTAGCGATAAATCGGAAGATTAAACGGTGAATCGGAAGATTTCTTGAACAGTAACAACTATACAAAATATGAAATAAATGCTTGAAAAACATGATGCCTGGCGTGGTGCCATGGTAGGGCCTCACCATGCCCTGGTAAAAGTTTGAGAATGTTATCCTTATGTCGTCATGCATGCCTTTCATAAATTGAACCATCACTGAGGAAATTCCATGGTTTCGAGGGGGAAATCACCAAGATTGAAGGGGGATCCAAATTTCCTTTGTCCTTTGTCCATGAGTTTTTTTTCTACGATGAACATACACCCTGCAAATCACCATGTTCAAATTTGACACTTTTCCGTGTTCATTTACCATATTTAGGGGATTATTTGCATTCTCTAGGCATTAATACACATAATTCAAATTTGAACAATCGGTGCATGAAAAGGTGCACAAGAACGGTATGGAAAACCATCCTCGTGTCATTTACTAAATTCTCATGCCTTTTACAAGGAATGGACAGATATTTCGAGGGAATTTGTGGCAATATATAGTCAACCATAAACGCGTCGTTTACTGGGTATACAAAGAATGAAATAAATGCTTGAAAAACATGACGCCTGGCGTGGTGCCATGGTATGGCCTCACCATGCCCTGGTAAAAATTTGAGAATGTTATCCTTATGTAGTCATGCACGCCTTTCATAAATCGAACCATCACCGAGGAAGTTTCATGGTTTCGAGAGGGAAATCACCAAGATTGAAGGGGGATCCAAATTTCCTTTGTCCTTTGTCCATGAGTTTATTTCTAAGATGTACATACACCATGCAAATCACCACGTTCAAATTTGTCACTTTTCTGGGTTCATTTACCTTATTTAGGGGATTATGTGCATTCTCTAGGCATTAATGCACATAATTCAAGATCAAACAATCGATGCATGAAAGGTGCACAAGAACGGTTTGGAAAACGATGCTCGTGCCATTTAGTAAATTCTCATGCCTTTTACAAGGAACAGACAAATATTTTGATGAAATGTGTGGCAATAGTCAACCACAAACGTCTGTTTATTGGGTTTTCAATTATAGAAAAAATGAAATAAATTATTGAAAAACATGATGCCTCGCATGCTGCCATGGTATGCCTTCACCATGCCCTGGTGAAAATTTGAGAAGGTTTGTCTTATGTCATCATGCACGCCCTTCATAAATTGAACCATCGCCACGGAAGTTCCATGCTTTCGAGAGGGAAATAACCAAGATTGAAGGGGAATCCAAATTTCTTTGTTTTTTGCCCTGGAGTTTTTTTCTACGAAGACATACATCCTACAAATCACCGTATTCAAATTTGGCATTTTTTTTCGGGCTCATTTACCATATGTAAGGGATTGTGTGCATTTTCTAGGCATTTGGCGCATATATATCCAATCTAGCTACAGATGCATGGATGTGATGTGAGGGACATGGATTGTTGTTCGATCGTGGTGCATCCTATGGTGCACACTCACGATCTGTGTGGCTGGGGTTCCATCCAATCATAACGTGCAACACACAATAGCCTCAACGCACACTATTTCCGGAAGTGACGAGATGAACCGTGTGCGATAATGAACGAGCAAAATTGTAAGGGAAGCCAAATTTCGTTTGTCGTTGAGCTCTTAAAAACCACCACACTGTATGGTTGTCCGGCCCCTCAGTCCAGAGCTATCTCCAGCATCATTCATGGCACCGCAGTGCACAATAACAGGTAAGGAAGCGATGGCATCCCGCCGCACCGCATTCCTCGCCACCTACGACTGCACACATGGTAAGGAAGCGACGGCATCTCGCCGCGCCGAGTTCATCCCCGCCGGCGGCCACACAGTTATGTGGGCGGGCTTTGAGGCTGCCATGGCCGAATGGGCGGTGGATCTAGAGGTGACCAAACCTGCATAGGAGGATCGAAAAGGCAGAAAGCAGTCAAGAAAAGAGAGTCCCGCCGCTGCATGAAAGAAGAGGCCGCACGCCATGATGACGAGAGCTTGGCGGAGATCGAAGCACGATTGGCTGCCACCTACAAGGTCGGGAAGGAGAACGCCGGCGTCTGGCCAGCATGCCCCGATGGCAGCATGTGAGAAGTAGTTTAAGTTTGTAGTATTAGAGCAAATTACCAGTAGTACTTTAAGTTTGTAGCATTAACATACAATGAGCATCCTTTGAGGGCTTTGAGCGTTGATTAGCATGTGTGACCGTGTGCGCTTTTTTGTGTTAATCATTAGAAGATCACAAAACACATTGTTTCTATGTTGTACCCGTGTGCGTTTTTTTGCTTGACCGAAAAAAATCGACTACACGTGTACATTTTTTGGAGTTGGGAACTGCCAATTTTTTGTTTTCTCGCACATGAGTATTTTACGTGCTTCGTCTGCGTTGTGTGTTTCCCCCGCCCAAGTTTCAAGCTTCGCAACGAAATTTTCATTGGACGCGTGATTTCAGAATTTATTCCTCCAACCACATCCCCACCCATCAAATTTCTTCAGTATCTACCCCCCACCTCCCCCTCCCCCCCACTCCCCTGCGCCTCCCCCTACCGGCAGCTCAAACCGCCGCCACCGCAACCACAACTTCAACCACATCTATGTTCTGCTCAAATCCTGTCAGGTAACCCAACGATCTCTATCACGACCCCGGCCTGATTGCTTAAATGGCGCCTGCAAAACATCCTCATGGCTCCAAATCCCCACCGTCCCTACCTCTAGAGCATCGCCGCGCAAGCCCAACCACATGTCACGTGGAGGTCGAGGAGCTGATGGCGGTCAATGGTGCGATGGCCGCTGCGCGTGTTGACCAGGAGGAACACCTCGCCTCCACCGCCGCCGACATGGTGCAGGCTCTGGCCCACAAGAAGTGCCCCGGCGACTACACCCAAGGACATAACAGGTATGATCTAACCAGCTAAATCTTACCAATACCACTTCCAATGGCTATGTTTTGTACCGTTGATGTATTAAGCATGTTCGTGCCTTGTTTATTTCAGTACTGCACACTTTGTGATGTTCAAGTATTAACTGTTTAGTTCAATTTCACCAATACCAGCAACAAACTTTGCTACCATGCTATTCTCCGCAATGAAGATATACTAGAGATGCTACCCATTTGCTATTTTTGGTGGATGCTAACCATGTTGTACTTAACATGCCTATCCATGTACTTACGCAGGGCCATAACGGGCGAAGTTGTTATTTGCCGTCGAGGTTAGCTGCATCCCATGTCTTACAATATTTTACATCATTTGTGCAATTGCAGTTTAGCTTCTAACATTTACTTGCTTCTTGTAGGTACACATGTCGGGGGCACTGATCCAAGTTTCGACCCGGAGGAAGAGCTTGGCTCCGCCGCCGCTAACTTTGGGCGGGCTCTGGCCAAGATGAACTGCCCCAGCAACTACCTCTCAGGACTTACCAAGTATGAACTCACCAGTTCAATCTTACCAATATCAGTTGCAATTAACGGCTATGTTTTGTACGGTCGATGTCTTAAGCATCTTGAAGTAAACATGCCTAACACATTTTAGCTAGTTCCCCTACCTTTTTATAGACACTGGGCCATTATCTGCTCTGGCAGCACCTGCCTTGTGATGTTTAACTCTGCCAATTGCATTTTTATCAGTACTGGTTTCATTGGCCATTAAGCCTATTGCAATTAACCGTTGTATCCATTTTTAAACAGTTCTATTTCAATAGCTACAAACTTACGAAACAAGAATTAGGATGTTGTTAAGCCTGTTGCAATTAACAGTTGTATCCATTTTTTAATCCGTCCCTTTGCTACCGTGCTACTCTTTCGCAATGAAGATATGACTACAGATGCTGCCATTTTATTACCATTTGCTATTTTTGGTGGATGTTAACCCTGTTATAGTTAACATTGGCTTTCCATGTACTTACATAGGGCTAAAATGGGGGATGATGTTGTTTGCCGTCGAGGTTAGCTGCATCCCATGTCTTACAGACCATCTATTCCTAAATTTAAGTATTTTTAAAGATTCCAATATAGACTACATAAGGAGCAAAATGAGTGAATCTAGATTCTTATCTAAACTATATCTATTCTATATACTTCCGTATGTAGTTCATATTGAAATCTCTAAAAATACTTGTACTTAGGAATGTAGGTAGTTGTATCTTACATCATTTGTGCAATCTCATTTAGCTTCTAACATTTACTGGTTGCTTGTAGGTACGTATATGAGCGGTACTGATCCACGCTTCGATCCCTTTTGCATATGGGGCAATGAGATATTCATGAATAAGCGTCAAGTGAGGAATCTAAGAAAGATTGTTAGGAGAAAGAAATGGGTGATGGGAATTAAGCTCTTTATTTACACTTTGTACAAGACATCAGTGAACTTTAGGATGGTAAGTAATTTGTTGCCTTTTCCCCCTGCCCACAGCAAGTTACTCTATTAGACCTCATGATTTGATATTTTTCTGTTTTCAGTGGTTTCCGAAGCTATTTACTGATGATTACCTTGCAAACTACATTTCCGGAGTGGAGGCAACTAAGGTTAAAGTATATAATTCATGCTACATGATAATGCTCTAGAAGTCTTCCTGAAGGCGGTGAAGGATGAGTGGGCGATCATCACAAGGGGTTGGACAAAGGTTGTCCGTGCCTATGGCATGCAGGAAGGCACATTATGGGCATTCCGCTTCTTCAACAACATCGGCAGTCAAAATGATTTACACTTGTCTCTTCACCTTTACCGCATGTAAATATTGTGGTTCATCATAGTTAAGTGATGTCTAATCCTGTAATTACTGAACATATTGTACTGACAATTTTATTTATGGACTCGTTGTTGAAACATTGTGCTGAGAATTTGAATTGCATGTTTCATATTTCAAAAATTCCAATTCGAATAATAAATTACAGCCAAAAAAATTCTACAGGAGCGAATAAAACAATGTGCACACTGTTAGAAAGAAAACAGCATGTGCAATGAAAAAAGAAAACAAATGGTTCTTTGACGTGAAACGTTTGTGATGCCCTTCGGACACACACAAGGTTTCGTTTCATATGCGTGTGTGATTCATGGTAATATGACAAACATTTCAAACCTGTGTGTGTGTGATAGGAATACCAATCGCACATAGTTATGAAAATGTACACGTTGGCATTAGTAGTGGCACCACACACATTTTACATTCTTGAACCGTGTGCGATAACATACCTATCACAAACATATTGGCAGATTAAATGTTGATGTCCACCTTTTTCACACGACTATAGCGGCCTAATCGTTTGGGATGTACGTAAGAACGGAAACGTACCCCTTCGATTGACTATGTGTGATATACATACGAACAAAAATGTTTTTCTGGGATTCACCATGTGGGATATACATACGAATGGAAACAATTGGGTTTCAATGCCTCGACTGATCGCACGAGAGCCAGCTTGTGTGCCAGGAGGGCCTATCCCCGACGATTTCTGGGTCATGTGGGAAGGACCCCCCTATCGTCCACACTCACTTGGCGACGGTTCCAAATGTCGTCGCGGAAAGGGGTTTCAAACCGTTTGTATAGCATCGACGCGTATCGGTGCTGGCATAAATTCCAAGCATACCAATGCAACACATCAATTTGATCCCATATAAGTTTCCATTTTTGTGTCACGCGATAATCCCTAAAGTATTCACACTGATCCAACGTGTCTAACATTATCATGTTGAATGGTGTTTTCTCAAGATTATCAAAGTAGTGCATAATATTTTTCACATAACGAGGATCGAGGGTTTTAGGAGGTTCCCCATCTCCATGAGTAGCAAGTACAACTAATTTTTTTGGTGTTTCGTGTTCCATATCCATAATTGAAGATAGAGAACAACTTAGAACAGGAAAGAAAAATTACTTAGTGATAAAGAAAACAAGCACACATGAGAATATTCACCCCACGCTATTGCTCCCTGGCAACGACGCCAGAAAAAGGTCTTGATAACCCACAAGTATAGGGGATCATTTGTAGCCTTCTTTGATAAATAAGAGTGTCAAACCCAACAAGGAGCTAAAGTTAGAACAAATATTCCCTCTAGTTTTATCGACCACCGATACAAGTCTACGCACACTTGACATTTGCTTTACCTAGAACAAGTATGAAACTAATTTGCAAGAATAGAACTACGAGTACTTTGCGAGAATAAAACTACGATAAATTGCAAGGTAGTAAAAGTGGATAGCTTTTGTCCACAAGAAAGTCATTTGTCCCTAGGCAATCAATAACAAGTACCAGTAATCATTCTTGTAATTTTATATGAGGGAGAGGCATGAGCTAACATAGTTTCTCTACTTGTATGCACTGATGATTGGACCCCTAGCAAGCATCCGCAACTACTAAAGATCATTAAGGTCGTGAAACCCAACCCTAGCATTAAGTATCAAGTCCTCTTTACTCCCATACGTCGTACCCCACTTGCTCGGGTTTAAGCTTCTGTCACTCTAGCAACCCACCATAAGCGAACCATGAACATATTGCAACACCCTACAGCGGGGACCCCACACATTTTCACAAGACGGAGGGCACCGTAGGACAACACCATAAATAAACTATACAATCATACCAACCATAATCACGACTAACCCATAGGACAAAATGGTTCTACAGTTACTTAATTGCATGTGCAGTTGGGTCACTGACATGTGGGCCAAACAGGCATCTGGCCCACATGTAGGTGATGCAACAACACCTGCAGTTAAGTCACTGAAGCTCAGTCGGCCAGAGAAGAAGCTTCTATTCGGTTCAGCCGGACACGGGTGGGTAGCATAAAGGGCATAACTGCCATAGTTCATTACACGCCCCAGCGGGGCACCCTACTTTTTTCAAACTGCAGAAAGCAAAGTTTAACAAAAGTGGCCCGCAGGGCCACAGTGGGTCCTGAAGCCAAGATCGGCATCCCCAAGCTCAGATCGAGCCCTCCTCCTACTTCACCGGGGCATGGCGCCGAGACGATCCACCATCTTCCTTGATGCGATCTCGGCGGCGTGGATGTTGGTCTTAGCCACCGCTGCTGGAGCCCGCGCCCGAAGAAGAGCTGCCGATGCGGGAGGAAGTGTGGACGTCGTCAAGACAAAGATCACCCTCATCGCCAGCGTGGCCGATGTCAAGGCCAAGCTCATCATCGCCGCTGCCATCTTCTGGGCAGCACCCCGCGCGGCGGCCTTCTTCCCTGAACAACCTCACAAAGAGGGATGCAAGACCATCATACTTGAAGTGGAGGGTGCACCTCCCGCTCAGGCCTCGTGCGCGGGAAAACACCTACCAGTCGCGGACCAGGACCACGCTGCCTATAGGGGTGACCTCGATCTCAACCCACGAGGCCCTGTTGCAGCAGCCGTCAGCCTACAGCCAGAGGCCGTCGAGCCCTAAGGTCGGCAGCTCACGGGTGAAGAAGCGTGGAAGCCAGAGCAAGGTGCCGGCGGGCCTCTCCGACCACACTATGAACTCCGGGAGCGCATCCATCGAGGGGAAGCACGGTCGAGGAGGACAGCCGACCATGGTGCGCCTCCCCTCATCGCAGGGGCTGCCCCGAGGCCAGTGGCCCCCGCCATGAGAAGAAGCACCACCACGGACACCGAGGGAGACACCAGCTCCTGGAGAAGCACGCATGCACCCCCTGGGGACCACCACCGGGGTTGCGGCATGCTTGCGAGGACGGCCGCGACCCCTCTTGGGTGGTGGCGAAGCTGGCCCCTCCTTAGGGGCCTTCCCTTTCTCAGCGGCCATGAACCTCCTCGCTGGCGCCATGAGCCTTGCAGCTACAGCAAGGTGGAAACGAAGAAGGAACGAACAGTGGGAAGACGAAGATAGAGATGAGCAAGGGGGCTCTGCCCCTCCCCTCATTTATAGTTGGAGGGAGGCCAATCGCCGGCCTCCACCATCCCACGCAATGATGTCTTCTCTATATGCAGCATCGACTCGTCAAGTCGGCCAGTTGCCGAGGCAGTGTGGGGAAGTGGAGATGCCCACGTCCCATCAATCGCCACACGTCGACCAAGGCCGCAGGCGGTTAGGGCCCACGGCGCATCGCACTTGCCCTTTGGCTTCGTCTAGAAGCCAAGTCTAAGTGTGCCTTGGGCCCGGGCGCTACTGTCGGTGTTCTGGATACAGGGGTACCCAGACTTGCCTGCCTGCGACCTGCGGCATGGCTCCATCAATAGCCTAGTATGGCCCTGTATCGACATCGACAACCCAAGACCATCGCGAGGGGCCAAGCCTCGCGAGGTGGACGACACCAAGACCTCCAAAGGGATTAGGCTCCTCAAGCTGGCTCCTGAGGAGTGAAGATTTCTATGCAAGGCTCACCTTGTGAGGTTCGGATGACGTGAGCCATGACGACCAAGGCCAGAAGGGCTCTAGTGGACGCAGAGTACTAGTTTCCTCTTCGGTGCAAAGTAGGCAAGCAGCAGGCGCGGAGTCCCGAGGAAGCAGCCAAAGGTTTCCATTCCCGTGCAACAAGACCAAGACTGCCAGGACCGCAGGACGGAGGTCATCGCCGAGTCCACCGCAGCGTCACAACCATAGGCTTTTGCAGGCGAAGACCACTTTAGTCAGGATAAGATGTACTTGTTGTCTCCCTTCAAATTTGGCCATTATGGGATCCCTTCCCACCTCCATTTGGGAAGAGGACCAAGGCCACTATAAATAGGACCTAGCCACCACCTAGGAGGGGGATCGGATCCATTCCACCATCACCAGCTCACCAGCTCACTTGAGCCCAAGAACACGCCTCCTGAGGCTGTTCTCCACTATACTAGTTCTTCCTCAGCCCCTCGAGGCAAATCCACCACAAAGCAGGAGTAGGGTTTTACACCGCAAGGTGGCGCGAACCTAGGTAAACTGTTGTGCCCCATTTCCTTCGAGCTCGACGCGTTAGGCTATGAGATTAGCGAGTCGGCAGACTGGGAGAGTGAGATCTTTGCATGCACCCAAGAGTTTGAACCTCTCAAGGGTTTGCGGAACCCTTAATGCGACATTTGGCACGCCAGGTAGGGGTGCATCGAAGACCCACCGCTCCGTCCGCTGCGCTCCGCTGCCGGCCCTAATGGCGGGCGCACCAACACCGACCAGGCCGTCATGTACCTTTGGAGGAGCCGTGGGCCACCTGGCTTTCTCCCCCGCTCTACGGCGGGTGCAGTGGCCACCCAAGTTCAGGCCGGAGCTGCCACCCCGATACGACGGCACGACAAAGCCTGCTGGCTTCCTCCAGGCATACGAGGAGGCAGTTTGGGCAGCCGGCGGGGACGACTGGGTCATGGCCAACTGGATCCCCATGGCCTTTGTGGGTGTGCCACGCGCCTGGTTGCTCAACTTGCCAGAATCTTCTGTGGCTTCCTGGGAGGAGTTGTGCGGCCTCTTCATCGCGCTCTTTGCGGCACCGGCACCCCACACCATCACGGCCCTCCTCGGCGGCTCGCAAGCGCCACCCTCGGACCACCACGTCAAGCAGTTCTTCCGCCAAGTGGGTGACGCACGCGTGCAGCCGGGGGCTCCCCCGGGCTGGGCGGCGCCCAAGGCCGACCTCATCTTCGATTCGGATGACCACCCTGCTTCCATAGCGGGCACATGCGTGCTCTCAATGCTCTGCACTCCCACCACCTGCATCGTGGCAGCCACCAGGACCCTCATCGACAGCGGTGCCGGCCTCAACATGCTCTCTGTGGAGGCGTTCGGCTTGCTACACGTAACTTATGGCCGGCTCTGCCTAACCAAGCCCTTCTTTGGTGTCGGCAATGGCTCCACCAGCCCCCTGGGTCAGATCCGCCTCCCAGTCACATTCGGGACGCACAACAACTACCGCACTGAGATTTTGGACTTCGACATCGCCCGGATCAGCCTCCCGTACAACACCATCCTCAGGTACCCAGCTCTAGACAAGTTCATGGTAGCAACTCACCCAGCCTACAACCTCATGAAGATGCCAGGGACCAGTAGCCTCCTTACGGTGGCACGGGACATCAAGGATGCGCTGCTGGCCCTCAAGCTTATGGTCAAGACTACGGCAGCCGTGCAACCGAGTGGGAAAGGAGCTCCAGAGGCCCCGGGGGCTGCACCGGCCAAGAAGAAGCAGTTATTTTCTCAAGTTCAAGCTCAAACGAAACAAGTACCAGTTGATGAAGACGGAGCGTCTGGCGCCACCTTCACCATAGGTGTTGGCCCCTCTCCAGACCAGGAGAGGGCATTGGTCAGCTTCTTGCACGCCAACAAGGAAGTGTTCACATGGGAACCCAAGGACCTGGTTGGAATCCCGAGGGGGATAATCGAGCACCACCTGAGGGTGTGCCAAAATGGAAGCAGAAGGCACGGCGGTAGTCCACCAGAAGCAAGCGTTCATCATCCAACAGACACGTGAGCTACAGGATGCTGGCATCATCCGGGAGCTGCGATACCTGGAGTAGCTGGCGAACCTGGTCATTGTCCCCAAGAAGGACGGGAAGGAGTGCATGTGCGTCAACTTCACTAACCTCAACAAGGCTTGCCATCAGGACCCCTTCCTGCTCCCGCGCATCAACGAGATCATCGACTCCACCGCTGAGTGTGATCTGATGTGTTTCCTCGATGCCTTCTCGGGCTACAACTAGATCAAGATGGTTGTGCAAGATGTGGAGAAGACGGTGTTCCTGACCCCGTGCGGGGTGTACTGCTACACCTGCATGCCATTTGGACTGCGCAATGTTGGAGCCACCTTTCAGCGGCTAATGCACATCGCACTAGGCCAACAGCTCGGGAGGAAGCTAAGGCCTACGTTGATGACTCAGTGGTGAAATATCGAGAGGGAAGGCCCTGATCGAGGACCTGGAGGAAACATTTGCCAGCCTACGTAAGGTGGACCTGTGACTCAACCCCGAGAAGCATGTGTTTGGTGTCCCCTCCGGCAAGCTGCTGGGTTTCTTGGTGTCACACAGAGGAATCGAGGCTACTCTGGAGAAGTTCAAGGACATAGAAGACATGAGCCCACCACAAACCCTCAAGAAGATGCAGAAGCTGGCGGGCTACGTGACCTCGCTTGGTGCTTCATCTCCAAGTTAGGGGAGCGTGCCCTCCCGTTCTTCAAACTGATGAAAAGGAAGGGGCCGTTCGAGTGGACCCCTGAAGCTGATGCGGCTTTCTAAGACCTCAATAGATACCTCACCAGCCCACAGGTGATGGTGGCACCGCGCCCCCCTCAAGCCCTTGGTTCTCTACTTGGCCGCCATGCCTCACTCCGCCAGCGCCGCTCTGGTGGCTGAGGGAAGAGCGCCCGACCGAGGGCCCACGGTAGGGCTCCTCGGCACCACGCAAGCTGCTGCAGCCACAGGACGGAGCTCCTAAGGCCTCAAATGCACCGCCGGACCACGTTACTCCTGAGGCCGCATCCGACCCCCCAGCCAAAGGGGCTCATGAGGTCGTGGCTGATGCGGCGAACAACGAGACTCCTGAAGGCCCGCACCCTCGAGAAATACAGGACCTCGCCAACACCTCCTCCCTCATCGAGCATCCGGTCTACTTCATCAGTACGGTCCTACGGGAGGCGCGGGCACTCTACCCCATGCTGCAAAAGCTCTTGAACACACTCCTCGTCACCTCCGGAAGCTGCACCACTACTTCCAGGGCCACCCCATCAAGGGCGTCTCAGCCTACCCATTGGAGAGAGTACTCCAGAGACCTAACGCTGCCGGAAGGGTCGCTGAGTGGAACATTGAGCTGCAGGCGTTCCAGCTGGAGTTCAGCACCACCAAGGTCATCAAGGGCGCGACCCTTGCAGATTTCATGGCGGAATGGACTGACACCCCCGACCGCGGAATATGCGAGGATCGCTCCCTCTTGCCCGGAGACGAGGCACTGGACGGGTGGATCATGTACTCCGACGGCGCATTCGCTCGTCAGGGCCCGGGGGCTGGAGCAGTACTCATCTCAGCCACCAAGGACAAGCTCTGCTATGGTGTGCAGCTCTGCTTCCAGCAGGACAAGAAGGTCTCCAACAACATCATAGAGTTTGGGGGCCTGATTGCCGGCCTCAGGGCAGCATCAGCAGCGTTAGGGGTGAGGCGCCTCACCATCAGGGGTGACTCCCAGCGCCTTCTCCAACAAAGAGTATACCCTGAAGGATGAGCACATGGAGGCGTACCTGGAAGAGGTACGCAAAATGGAAAAGCAATTCTTGGGCTTGGAATTGCAACGCATGCCCTGAGGCATGAAGAAGGAGGTGGACGACATTGCCCAAAGGGCGTCCTAGTGCCTGCCTCAGGAGTCGAGCGTGTTTGAGGAGCGACTCTTCAAGCCATTAGCAGCTCCCACTAATGCAGAACCAGCACACCCTCAGGGGAATCTACCCCGGGCCCCTACGATAGGTGCCCCCGCCTGCGGCCCGACCTCGAGGGTCGTCTTCTCCTCATGCTCGAGCCCTAGGAGGGGTGCTGGACTGAGGAGTTCAAGGTGTACTTGTTTCAAGGGACCTTGCCGGAGAAGGAGGAAGATGCAGAGCGCTTGGCTCGCCAGGCCACGGCATACTGCATCCAGGACGGTGAGTTGTACCGTAAGCGGCCCAATGTTGTTTCTCTGTGAAGCATATCCAGGGAACAGGGGCTCGAGCTGCTGGCTGACATACACGACGGGGACTGTGGGCACCACTCTTCATCACGCACCCTCGTGGGAAAGGTGTTCTGGAGTGGGTTCTATTGGCCCACGGCACTCAACGACGCCACCGAGCTGGTGAGGTCCTGTGAGGCCTGCCAATTCCACGCCAAGTAGATCCACCAGCCAGCACAGGGCCTCCAGACCATCCTGCTCACATGGCGGTTCGCGATCTGGGGGCTGGACATCTTGGGACCATTTCCCCGAGCGTCGGGGGCTACCGCTACCTCTACGTCGCCATCGACAAGTTCACCAAAAAGGTGGAGGTGGAAGCTGGCCGCACCATCCTGACCGGCTCAGCTGTCAAGTTCATCAAGGGCATCGTGAGCCGGTTGGGGGTTCCAAATCGCATCATCAGTACCAATGGATCGCAATTCACCAGCAACCTTTTCAAAACATATTGTGCTAACCTTGGGACGCAGATATGCTACGCTTCAGTGGCACACCCCAGGAGCAACAGCCAGGCCAAGCGCGCCAACGCAGAGGTCCTGAGAGGCCTCAAGGCAAGGACCTTCAAGAAGAAGCTCGAGGCCAGCGGCAAGGGCTGGCTCGACGAGCTCCAGTCGGTACTTTGGTCCATCCGCACCACCGCGACCAAGTCGACCAATGAAACCCCGTTCTTCCTCGTCTACGAAGCTGAAGCGGTTCTCCCACACAAGGTCAAACATCGCTCCATGCGGGTCCTGGCATTCGACAAGGCACGCCAGGACGCCATGCGGGGAGTGGATCTCGTGCTGGGGGAGGAATGCCACCGTCAAGCCTCACTCCGAGCGGCAAGGTACCAGCAGGCGCTGCGGCGGTACCACTGCCGCAGCGTCTGCTCCAGGACGTTGAGGTGGGAGATCTCATCCGGAGGCCGGTGCTCTCCAGGGAAGGGCTGCGCAAGCTCTCTCCCATGTGGGAGGGACCGTTTAGGACTGCCTGTGTCTCCAGGCCTGGCGCCGCGTGCCTAGAGACATAGGACGGGATCCCCATCCAGAACGCCTGGAACATCCAGCACATCTGGAAGCAAGGCTGACGCCTGTGAAGGTCTCCGCTCGTGACACTCTCACGTAATAGGGAGTGGGGCTGTACACGCCCCGAATTCTCATGAGTGTCGCCCGCGGGCCTCACGGGGGCTCCCTCCCACGTCCTAGTGGCAGCATTTAGCTCCGCGCTAACGAGAAGACTAGACTAGGTGCTGGACGCGGCTGTTCATTTGCTTGCTTTCTGTAGTTGGTTCGCAGTCTCTTAATGAATTTGGAATTTTCACGTTTTGATTCGCCAAGTTGGGTTTTCTCTCCTCTCGCTTCACTCGTTCTTAGCCTTGAATAGGAAAGGGCGGTAATTGCCCATCGCTCTTCCTCACATGCCCCGCGCGTGGGGGCTAGGCAGGTGTGTGTGCTCGGGTCTACCCGCACGCAACCACGCCTCGCCAAAACCCCATTGCCATGATGCTTCGGCTTTCTTAATCCTCGTGAGGCGCCCTCGATCGAGCTCATGAGCACGCGCGCCCTCTCATGACCGTGCCCCTCGGGCAGCGCGACACGGTGCATTAAGCCGCAGCTAAGCTTGTGGCAAGGGGCTCGCCCAAGGAAGAACAAGTTGCCCCGTTAAAGTTTTTCTTTTGAAATAGCTCTCCATCAGCTCTGGGGCGTCTCCTGAGACCTACAGCACCTTCCGAGATTAGTGGCCCCCAAGACATCAGGAAAGGGGGCTCTGCCAGGCATCAAGGGTCATTCCCCCGCGAGGTGGGCAGCTATCGCAATCATGTCAAGCTAAGTTACCCTACTCGTGCCTACCCAGAATACAGATATCACGGCACAACTTTGAGATAATAAGCATAGCAAAAGGGCATAAATGTCATAGTTCATTACACACCCCAGCGGGGCACCCTACTTTTTCAAATTGCAGAAAGGAAACGTTAAACAAAAGTGGCCCGCAAGGCCGCAGCGGGTCCTGATACGTCTCCGACGTATCTACAATTTTTGATTGTTCCATGCTATTATATTACCCATTTTGGATGTTTATGGGCTTTACTTTACACATTTATATCATTTTTGGGACTAACCTACTAACCGGAGGCCCAGCCCGTATTGCTGTTCTTTTGCTTATTTCAGTGTTTCGAAGAAAAGGAATATCAAACAAAGTCCAAACGGAATGAAACCTTCGGGAGCGTGATTTTTGGAACAAACGTGATCCAGAGGACTTCGAGTACAAGTCAAGAAGCAATCAAGGCGGCCACAAGGGTGGAGGGCGCCCCCCCTACTGGGCGCGCCCCCCTATCTCGTGGGTCCCTCGGGCGTCCACCAACCTAATTCTTCCTCCTATATATACCCATGTACCCCGAGAACATCGGAACAAGCTACGAAAAACTATTTCCGCCACCATAACCTTCTGTATCTGTGAGATCCAATCTTGGAGCCTTCGCCGGCGCTCCGCCGGAGGGGGAATCGACCATGGAGGGCTTCTACATCAACACCGTAGCCCCTCCGATGAGTTGTGAGTAGTTTACCACAGACCTTCGGGTCCATTGTTATTAGTTAGATGGCTTCTTCTCTCTTTTTGGATCTCAATACCATGTTCTCCTCGATCTTCTTGGAGATCTATTTGATGTAACTCTTTTTGCAGTGTGTTTGTCGAGATCCGATGAATTGTGGGTTTATGATCAAGTTTATCTATGAGAAATATTTGAATCTCCTCTGAATTCTTTTATGCGTGATTAAGTTGTCTTTGCAAGTCTCTTCGAAATATCAGTTTGGTTTGGCCTACTAGATTGATCTTTCTTGCAATGGGAGAAGTGCTTAGCTTTGGGTTCAATCTTGCGGTGTCCTTTCCCAGTGACAGTAGGGGAAGCAAGGCGCATATTGTATTGTTGCCATCGAGGATAAAAAGATGGGGTTTATATCATATTGCATGAGTTTATCCCTCTACATCATGTCATCTTTCTTAATGCGCTACTCTATTCTTTATGAACTTAATACTCTAGATGCATGCTGGATAGCGGTCGATGTGTGGAGTAATAGTAGTAGATGCAGGCAGGAGTCGGTCTACATGTCACGGACGTGATTCCTATATACATGATCATGCCTAGATAATCTCATAATTACCACTTTTCTATCAATTGCTCGACAGTAATTTCTTCACCCACCGTAATACTTATGCTATCTTGAGAGAAGCCACTAGTGAAATCTATGGCCCCGGGGTCTATCTTTTATCATATAAGCTTTCAATCTACTTTTATTTGCATCTTTACTTTTCCTATCTATATTACAAAATACCAAATATATATTTATCTTATCATATTATCTCTCTATCATATCTCACTTTCGCAAGTGGCCGTGAAGGGATTGACAACCCCTTTATTACGTTGGTTGCGAGTTCTTTGTTTCTTTGTGTAGGTGCATGGGACTTCTGAGGAACCTCCTACTGGATTGATACCTTGGTTCTCAAAAACTAAGGGAAATACTTATGATACTATTGCTGCATCACCCTTTCCTCTTCAAGGAGAACCAACGCAAGCTCAACAGGTAGCAAGAAGGACTTCTGGCGCCGTTGCCGGGGAGGTCTTCGCTCAAGTCAAGGCATAACAAGTACCCATCACAAACTCATCTCCCTCGCATTTACATTATTTGCCATTTGCCTCTCATTTTTCTCTCCCCCACTTCATCCTTGCCGTTTTATTCGCCCTTCTTCCGTTCGATCTTATGTTTGCTTGTGCCTTCTATTTGCTTGCATCTTTGCTTGCTAAAAATCTATTGATATGGATTCACTTAAAGTGTTCTACTTGGATCATCTTCGATCCTTATGCGCTCGTGCTGAAACCCCGACTAGCCTAGTTGATCCGAAATCTTTAGATGAGCATGCTCATTTTGTGTGTCATTGTGTGTCACAAAAAGGGGTACTCTTATGGGATCAAATAAACCGTTTGCTGTGTTATGCTTGGAATCTTTGTGAAATTTGTGATATTACTTGTTGCTCTAAGAACCCTAAAAAGCACCTTCCCTACCTATGTTATTTTAATGAAAATGAAATCTTATCTTCTTATGCAAAGGGTGTTTATAGTTACTATGATATCAAACAAATTGAAGAATTTGTTGCTTTTAAGGGTTCTTATGAAGTTGCTTCCTTGATTGAAAAGTATGGTATTACTCTTTATGAATCTGAAAATTTTCACATACTTGAATATTGCTATGAAAACTATGCTCATAATGTCTATGTCAAAGAATTTATTGAAAGAATGACCGTTGCTTCTAAAGAAAATAATGATATGCATGAATCTTTAGATAATTGTGATCCCGATAATTTGATTGAAATATCCCTTGATGAACATGATGCTTGTTATTCTTGTGGCCATGATGCCAATATTTTTGAAGACGAATTTTCTATAATTCCTTATGTTAAACATGAGATCGTTGCTATTGCACCCATACTTGAAAGTTCGTCCGATGAAAAGCATGATTGCAATGATTTTACAATAAATTCTCTTGATGTCAATTGTGCTAATAATATGCAAAACCCTAATCTTGGGGATGCTATGTCTACTACTTGTTGCAATGATCATGATTGGGGTGATTCTTCTTTTGATCTTGAAAATTTATTTAACCCCCATGATGAATATGAGATTGATAATAATGTTTGCAATATTATTGAAAGTGGGTTTGGAAGAGTGTCAACTTTAGATCCCACATATTTGGATTTTGATCAATCTTATGAAATTTTAGATAAAAGTGGGCCTGGAGAGGTCATGACTTTAGTTAATGTTAATCCCACTTTTTTGGAAGAGTGTCAACTTCGCATGCATGTGGATCATGTTGAAAATATTTTATGTGATAGCTTTTTTGTTGAATTTGCTTATGATCCTACATTTAATTTTTATGAGATAGGAAAATGTGGTTGTAGAAATTTTCATGTTACTAAATTACCTCTCTTCATGTTGAGATTGCTATCATCTCTTTGTTCTTCCTTGCATATGCTAGTTTTCGCTTGCCTTGATAAATTGTTTGCTTACAAGATGCCTATGCATAGGAAGTATGTTAGACTTAGGTGTGTTTGTCACATGTTTTATGATGCTCTCTTTGTGCTTCAATTCTTGTCTTCCATGTGAGCATCATTGAAATCTCAATGCCTAGCTAGGGGCATTAAACGATAGCGCTAGTTGGGAGGCAACCCAATTTTATTTTTGTTTTTCTGTTTTTGTTTCTGTTTAGTAATAAATTTTGCATCTACCTTCTGTTTAGATGTGTTTTTATGTTTTAATTAGTGTTTGTGCCAAGTAGAACCTATAGGA
This sequence comes from Triticum dicoccoides, assembly GCF_002162155.2. Classification (NCBI taxonomy): domain Eukaryota; kingdom Viridiplantae; phylum Streptophyta; class Magnoliopsida; order Poales; family Poaceae; genus Triticum; species Triticum dicoccoides. The sequence continues at coordinate 413,593,251 of NC_041391.1, read as the reverse complement.
TAACCTATGGTGTTAGTTAATTTGATTCTGCTGAAAAACAGAAACTTTGTGCGCACGAAAATAATTTTGGTAATTCAGAGAAACGTGATTTTGCGTTGATTCTTTTTGATGTAGATCAATAGACAAATTACCCATGACTTCCTATTTTGGTAGGAGTGTTAAAGTTCCAGAAGTATTATAGAGTTACAGATTGCTACAGACTGTTCTGTTTTTGACAGATTCTGTTTTTCGTGTGTTGTTTGCTTATTTTGATGCATCTATGGCTAGTATTAAGTAGTATGAACCATAAAGAACTTGGAATACATTAGGTTTGAAATCAATATAAATAAATAATGAGTTCATTACAGTACCTTATGTGGTGGTTTTTTCTTTCTTTCACTAACGGAGCTTACGAGATTTCCTGTTGAGTTTTGTGTTGTGAAGTTTTCAAGTTTTGGGTAAAGATTTGATGGACTATGGAATAAGGAATGGCAAGAGCCTAAGCTTGGGGATTCCCATGGCACCCCAAGATATTCAAGAATAGCCAAAAGCCTAAGCTTGGGGATGCCCCCAGAAGGCATCCCCTCTTTCGTCTTCGTTTATCGGTAACTTTACTTGGAGCTATATTTTTATTCGCCACACGATATGTGTTTTGCTTGGAGCATCTTGTATGATATTAGTATTTGCTTTTTAGTTTTCCAGAATCATCATTGCTGTACACACCTTTTGGGAGAAGCCCACTTGATTGGAATTTATTAGAATACTCTATGTGCTTCACTTATATCTTTTGAGCTAGATAGTTTTTGCTCTAGTGCTTCACTTATATATTTTAGAGCACGGCAGTGGCTTAATTTTGTAGAATTGTTAGTCTCTCATGCTTCACTTATATTATTTTGAGAGTCTCTTAGAACAGCATGGTATTCTCTATGGTTATAAAATTGGTCCTAGAATGGTGGGCATCCAAGTTGGGTATAATAAAAACTATCATAGGAAGTGAATTGGATGCTATGATCAATTTGGTACTTGATAATTGTTTTGAGATATGGACGTCTTGATATTAGAGTCATGCTAGTTGGGTGATTATGAATTTAAAGAATTCTTGTGTTGAAGTTAGCAAGTCCGTAGCATGCACGTATGGTTAAAGTTGTGTAACAAATTTGAAACATGAGGTGTTCTTAGATTGTGCATCCTTATGAGTCGTGGTCGGGGACGAGCGATGGTCTTTTCCTACGAATATATCCCCCTAGGAGCATGCGCGTACTGCTTGGTTTTTGATTACTTGTAGATTTTTGCAATAAGTATATGAGTTCTTTTGACTAGTGTTGAGTCCATGGATTATACGCACTCTCACCCTTCCATCATTGCTAGCCTCTTCGGTACCGTGCATTGCCCTGTCTCACCTTGAGAGTTGGTGCAAACTTCACCGGCGCATCCAAACCCCATGATATGATACGCTCTATCACACATAAACCTCCTTATATCTTCCTCAAAACAGCCACCATACCTACCTATTATGGCATTTCCATAGCCATTCCGAGATATATTGCCATGCAACTTTCCACCGTTCCGTTCATCATCATGACACGCATCATTATTGTCATATTGCCTCGCATGATCATGTAGTTGACATCGTATTTGTGGCAAAGCCACCATGCATAATTTTTCATACATGTCACTCTTTATTCATTGCCTATCCCGGTCCACCGCCGGAGGCATTCATATAGAGTCATATCTTGTTCTAGTTTTGAGTTGTAATTCATGAGTTGTAAATCAATAAAAGTGTGATGATCAAAGCATACTAATCAAAGCAATCACTTTCTATATGAATTTCTTTAGCCATGTTATTTTGAGAAGACATGATTGCTTTGATTAGTATGCTTGAAGTATTACTATTTCTTATGTCAATATGAACTTTTATTTTGAATCATTTGGATCTGAACATTCATGCCACAATAAAGAAAATTACATTGAGAATTATGCTAGGTAGCACTCCACATCAAATATTCTGTTTTTATCATTTACCTACTCGAGGACGAGCACGAATTAAGCTTGGGGATGCTTGATACGTCTCCAACATATCTATTACCCGTTTGGATGTTTATGGGCTTTACTTTACACATTTATATCATTTTTGGGACTAACCTACTAACCGGAGGCCCAACCCATATTGTTGTTTTTTGCCTATTTCAGTGTTTCAAAGAAAATGAATGTCAAACGGAGTCCAAACAGAATGAAACCTTCAGGAGCATGATTTTTGGAACAAACGTGATCCAGGGGACTTGGAGTGCAAGTCAAGAAGCAATCGAGGCGTCCACGAGGGTGGAGGGCGCCCCCCCCCCCCACTGGGCGCCCCCCCTATCTCGTGGGCCCCTCGAGCATCCACCGACCTACTTCTTCCTCCTATATATACCCATGTACCCCGAGAACATCAGAACAAGCCACGAAAAACTATCTCCATCACCGTAACCTTCTGTATCCGCGAGATCCCATCTTGGCGCATTTCCCGGTGCTCCGTCGGAGGGTAATCGACCATGGAGGGCTTCTACATCAACACCATAGCCCCTCCGATGAGTTGTGAGTAGTTTACCACAAACCTTCGGGTCCATAGTTATTAGCTAGATGGCTTCTTCTCTCTTTTTGGATCTCAATACCATGTTCTCCTCGATCTTCTTGGAGATCTATTCGATGTAACTCTTTTTGCGGTGTGTTTGTTGAGATCCAATGAATTGTGGGTTTATGATCAAGTTTATCTATGAGAAATATTTGAATCTCCTCTGAATTCTTTTATGTGTGATTAAGTTATCTTTGCAAGTCTGTTCGAATTATCAGTTTGGTTTGGCCTACTAGATTGATCTTTCTTGCAATGGGAGAAGTGCTTAGCTTTGGGTTCAATCTTGTGGTGTCCTTTCCCTGTAACAGCAGAGGCAGCAAGGCACGTATTGTATTGTTGCCATCGAGGATAAAATGATGGGGTTTATATCATATTGCATGAGTTTATCCCTCTACATCATGTCATCTTTCTTAATGCGTTACTTTGTTCTTTATGAACTTAATACTCTAGATGCATGCTAGATAGCAGTCGATGTGTGGAGTAATAGTAGTAGATGCACGCAGGAGTCGGTCTACTTTTCACGGACATGATGCCTATATACATGATCATGCCTAGATAATCTCATAATTATTCGTTTTTCTATCAATTGCTCGACAATAATTTGTTCACCCACCGTAATACTTATGCTATGTTGAGAGAAGCCACTAGTGAAACCTATGGCCCCCGGGTCTATCTTTTATCATATAAGCTTTCAATCTACTTTTATTTGCATCTTTACTTTTCCTATCTTTATTATAAAATACCAAAAAAATATTTATCTTATCATATTATCTCTATCAGATCTCACTTTGGCAAGTGGCCGTGAAGGGATTGACAACCCCTTTATTGCGTTGGTTGCGAGTTCTTTCGCAAGTGGCTTGGCCCCTCGGGAGGGTCTTGAGTCTTGTGCTGATGAAGACGGGCCGTACTGGGCCACCATTTGAGCCATGCCGTAGGCCGCAGGCAGGCAAGTCTGGGACCCCCGTTCCCAGAACGCTGACAGTAGCCCCCGGGCCCAAGACGCGCTCGGACTTGGCTTAGCAGAGAAGCAAAGGGGCAAGTGCGGAGCGCCGCGGGCCCCATCAGCCTGCGGCCTTGGGCGCTGCATGGCGGTTGATTGGACGTGGGCGTCTCCGCTTCCCCACGCTGCCTCGGCAACCGCTCAACTTGACAAGTCTCTGCATGCACAAACGGCTCATGATGACCTACGATCGTGGAGGCCGATGGTTGGCTCCCTTCCGGTTATAAATGCGCGGGGGGGGGAGCCTACGCTGTACATATCCCTCCTTGCTTCCTTCTTTTTCCCCATTGAAAGGATCGATATGGTTGACTAGAGGGGGGGGGGTGAATAGGCAATTAACAATTTTTAAGCTTTTCTTTACCAAATTAAACTTTGCAACAAAATAGGTTGTCTAGATGTGCAACTAGGTGAGCAACCTATATGATGCGATAACAACTAGCACACAAGCAAGCAAGGATGTAACAACAAGTAGGCTTGCAAAAGTAAGGGTACGAATTAACCAAGAGTGGAGCCGGTGGAGACGAGGATGTGTTACCGGAGTTCCTTCCTTTTAAGGGGAAGTACGTCTCCGTTGGAGCGGTGTGGAGGCACAATGCTCCCCAAGAAGCCACTAGGGCCACTGTATTCTCCTCACGCCCTCACACAATGCGAGATGCCGTGATTCCACTATTGGTGCCCTTGAAGGCGGCGACCGAACCTTTACAAGCAAGGTTGGGGCAAACTCCACAACAACCAGAGGCTCCCAACAACAACAACAACACCACGAAGCTTCACCACAATGGAGTATGGCTTCGAGGTGACCTCAACCGTCTAGGGTGCTCAACACCCAAGAGTAACAAGATCCGCAAGGGATAAGTGGGGGGAATCAAATTTCTCTTGGTGGAAGTGTAGATCTGGGCCTTCTCAACCAATCCCGAGCAAATGAACAAGTTTGATTGGCTAGGGAGAGAGATCGGGCGAAAATGGAGCTTTGAGCAACAATGGAGCTTTGGGGGAAAGAGGTAGGTCAACTAGGAGGAAGAATACCCCTTTATATAGTGGGGGAACACATCCAACCGTTACCCCTCTGAGCTGCCTCGCACAGGGCGGTACTACCGCTAGGGAAGGGCGGTACTACCGCTGGGAGCGGTACTACCACTCCCTTCCTAGCGGTACTACCGCGCTGAAGAGGGAGTCAGGCCACGGGCCCCATAGCGGTACTACCGCGGGAGAAGAGCGGTACTACCGCTAGGAGCGGTACTACCGCTTCTACTGCCACTTCTAGTGCCGCAAAACTCGACACGAGAAAACATCGTCCCGAATCGAGGCGGTAGTAGGCGCGGTACTACAGAGGTACTAAAGCCGAAACCCGCGGGCGGTACTACTGCTCTACGGAGCGGTACTACCGCTGAGAGCGGTACCATCGCTCTGTGGAGCGGTACTACCGCTAGGGGGCTTCGGCGGTACTACCGCTGTAGATCGCGGTACTACCGCTGGCACAGGGCGAAGCAGGTACGGAAGAGATGTACAGCTCCAAATAAGCGACAGTAAGACGACGGGTGAGATAAGGATGTGTACGTGTTGATTCCACCCAAGTCTTACCAAAGCGGATCCCCTCTTAATAGTACGGTGACTCCTACGAGACTAGTCCACCAACACGAAACGCAGGAGCTACACCGTCTTGAATAAAAACACCGAGAGGAGGAAATCGTCTCGTGCCAATGGATGATTCTCTGAAAGAACTTAACGCACACAATTAGACCGCAAAAGCATTGTCATCAATCACCAAAACCACTAGGGAATAAATATGCCCTTACAATCTCCCCCTTTTTGGTGGATTGATGAAAATACGGGATTTGCATAAACACGATATATAGTAAGCATACAACCCCGACGGTCCTAACATGTAGATGGGCTCCCCCTCGATGTGTGCTATTTAGATAAGTGCTTTGGACTGCACAGCACACATACTCGGATCAAAGCTCCCCTACATTTTAGAGACCAATAATCTAAGCATGGTTTATGAGAGCAGCATAGATGATATAACAAGAGAAGCACGCAACTCATGAGCTAGATAGACATAGATAATGATACTGAAAGGTAAGGTAGCATATGTCTCACACCATATGATTCGAACTTAAGTCTCACTCAAACTTAGGTCTCACAGACAAACCAACCAAAGCAAATGCGAGGAAAACACGAACAAGACACAAACACGAACAAGACACGAAGACACAACTCGCAAATCCCTAAATTCTCTCCCCCTTTGGCACCGAGACACCAAAAAGGAGAGGGAGTGCTGCTAACGCTCCAGGTGAGAGCAAAATAGGGACACACGCATCAGGTCTCAGAGGGGTCATCAGCGCCACCATCGTCAGCCGGGAAGTGCTCAGCATCAGAATCAGTCCAAGGGCAGTGCTGCTGAATCCACTCCTCCTCCTCGGTGAGCTGATCCTCAGAGCCACTAATCACAATAGCACCCATCTGACGCATGAGCTCCTTGTGGCGAACGTGGGCCTTCTTCTCAGCCACATGAGCCATGTACTGACCGTGAGACTCCATGCAGAAGAGCTTCTTTACCTTGGCCTTGAGCTTCTTGGCCCAAGATGGCTCTGTCCCAGAGGGCACGTAGTCATCATCCTCATCCTCAGCCTCAGCACCGAACTCCTCCTCAGTCTCCATGGCAGCAGCAGATGACGGAACACCAGTCCTAGGGGCCTGAGTGCCCCAGTTATCCTTCTTCCTCAGACACTTGACATCGTGAGAGACCAAATCGCCAATCTCCAGTGCCACCTTGGGATAGACACGATCCCAGGCCTTCTCAATGAGCAGCATAATGAACGGACCATAGATCGGGCACTTGCGCTCGGAGATAGCAGAAACCAACTCAGCCCACATAACATGAGAGACATCCAACGACTCCCCGGTGGGATTGTCCTTCTCACGCTGGCAGAAAAGAAGCATGTCCACGAGATAAGAATGAACCTGGTCCAGATTCCCAATGCGAGGGAAAAGAGTCTCTCTGAAGATGTGGTGCAGGATATCCAGAAAGGCAGGCATCTCATAGGTTTCCTTATGTGTCTCAGAGTTGATATTCAGAGTGTAGTATGGCCAGAGAGCTTGCTTGTGAGTGCAATGGGCGCGGGCGTGGGGGCGAAAGCCAACCGGAGACTCAAGACCTCGATCTTCCACCCCAAGCAACTCCATGAAAGCTTTCCACGTGACAGAAAGCAACTTGCCATTTGTCATCCAAGTCAGTGTCCTGTCCACATCAGTCCCTAGGTGAACCGTGGCATAGAATTGGGCCACAATATCAGCATCGTAGTCCTTGTTGAATTGCATGATCCTGAGAATGTTCAGTTGGGTGCACATCTGAAGTGCTTCACCAAAGTAGTCGGGATCGCTCTCCATATGCGCGGTGTCGATGGAGTGCACGTTGACATAGAGATTCTTCTTGGCCTTGAGAACATCAAAGAAGATGGCAAACTGAAATCTGTTCCAGAACGGACGGTTGACCAAAGTGGGATCTTGGTCGTTCTCATACGGGTTGCGGCGGCGCCTTGCCCAGAACTCTTTGGGAGGCATTTCAGGCACGGTTTTGGTTGCCTTTGGGAGTTGAGGTGGAGGTGGAGCACTTGAGGATCCTCCGGAAGGCTCGGTGGTGCGGTAGCGCTTGGACGAGGCACGTTCGGGATTGACATGACGAGCCTGATGCTCAGGGACCTCATCACCTGGAACCACACACAAGAACACGCAAACAACCAGAAAACACGAGCATAAGACACCAAACACGAGCAAAAGGATTATTGAAAAGAAGAAGTAGAATGGAATCTGGTAGAGGGTGGTAGTACCGTGACCCTTGGGCGGTAGTACCGCTCTAGGGAGTGGTAGTTCCGCTCAGAGCGGTAGTACCGCTCGGGGAGAGCGGTAGTACCGCTTGAGGCGGGGAAACAACAGTTTCCTACTACCGTGGTCAGATCCGGTACTTCCGTCTTACCAAATTCGAAAATACTCCAACCAAACACTAATCCAAACTGCCTAGAAGCAATCTCCAACCTACTCAAGCCTAGATTTGGCCAAAAATCTAAAGATGCAACCGCTATTGCCCCTAAGATGCTAGATTGGAAACCTAGACAAAAAGAACAAGAGAACAGGGGCAATACTGGCATCCATGGCAAGAGGACGAGGTGGGGATCGACTCCACCGAAGGGAATGGAGAGGGACGGCCCGGAGAGGGAGATCCGCCGGAGCCCTCCCACGGCGCCAGTTGCTGGAGAGAGAGAGGAACAGGCGAGGGGGCGAGCGAATGGGTATGGGGGAGAAGAAACTCCCCCTGCCCCGATATAACCCCCACCTGCGCCTCTCAGCGGTAGTACCGCGCTGGAGGGTGGTAGTACCGCTTGGAGCGATAGTACCGCTCGCCAGCGGCGGTAGTACCGCCAGCAACCAAAAACAAACTTCTAGGCAAACAAAAGGGAAAAACACACCAAGAAGAACGGGAAGGCAACGACGAGAGAAGGACCAACAAGACAACACACACGAAACACGAACCGGAACCCACTCCTTCAAAGCGAAACAACAACAAAAAGAGCGAGCTCAGGCCTCTCTCAAGAGAGGGCGGTGGCCGGAGCCACCTATGTTTGAGTCAATTGGTATGGCACCGTGAAGAATTATCCTTGGGTCCATGACCAAAACTCGTCTTTGAAGCACAAGCACCATCAACAATGGCTAAAGTGAAAGAGTTGATCGTTTTATGCATAATGGGGGGAGGGAGAGTTCATTGAGAGAACAACACTCCCCCTATATCCATGCCTACACCTAAACTAGACAACACATTGAGTGTGGTGGGGGGTGCACAGGTTCAAGTCACGTTGCTCAAATCAATGATATTTAGCTCATGCCTTCACTCGCGAAATCTTGCTTCATCCAAGGGCTTCGTGAAAATATCTGCAAGGTTATCATGAGTGTTGACATACTTGAGCTCGATCTCCCCTTGCCTAATGTGATCCCGGATGAAGTGATACCGAATCTCAATGTGCTTCGTCTTGAAGTGTTGCACCGGGTTGAGAGAAATCTTGATGGCACTTTCATTATCACACCAAAGAGGCACTTTGTCAAAATTGACACCGTACTCCTTTAAAGTTTGCCTCATCCATAGGAGTTGAGCACAACAACTACTAGCCGCCACATACTCCGCTTCGGTGGACGAGAGAGACACACAACTTTGCTTTTTGGAAGACCAACTTACCAAAGAGCAACCAAGAAATTGGCATCCTCCGGAAGTGGACTTCCTATCCACTTTGTCTCCCGCCCAATCGGAATCCGTGAAGCCTTCAAGCTTGAAGTTTGCTCCTCTTGGGTACCATAGGCCAAAGTTTGGGGTATGAGCCAAATATAGAAAGATTCGCTTGACCGCCACAAAGTGACTTTTCTTTGGTGCGTCTTGAAAACGTGCACACATCCCCACACTCAACATGATATCCGGTCTAGATGCACAAAGGTAAAGCAAGGAGCCAATCATGGAGCGAAATACATTTTGATCCACCGCTTTACCATTGGGATCGATGTCAAGTTGGCACTTGGTACGCATTGGTGTAGTAGCCGGTTTAACGTCACTTAGCTTGAATCTTTTAAGCATGTCTTGAGTGTATTTGGCTTGGTTGATGAAGGTTCCTTCTCTTCTTTGTTTGATGTCAAAACCAAGGAAGAACTTCAACTCTCCCATCGAAGACATCTTGAACTTGGAGGTCATGAGTGCGGCAAATTCCTCATTGAAAGCTTTGTTAGGAGACCCAAAGATAATGTCATCAACATATAGTTGGCATACAAACAACTCCCCTTTGACCTTCTTAGTAAAAAGAGTGGGATCGATTTGTCCTACTTCAAAGCCACGATCTTGTAGCAACTCGGTAAGGTGGTCATACCACGCACGTGGGGCTTGTTTAAGGCCATAGAGTGCCTTATCGAGTTGATACACATGATCCGGAAAGTAGGGGTCCTCGAACCCGGGGGGTTGCTTGACATAGACCAACTCATTAATGGGACCATTAAGAAAAGCACTTTTCACATCCATTTGTTGCAACTTAAAGTTGTGATGGGAAGCATATGCAATCAACAAACGAATGGATTCAAGACGAGCAACGGGAGCAAAGGTTTCACCGTAGTCGATACCCTCGACTTGGGAGTAGCCTTGTGCTACCAATCTTGCCTTGTTGCGAATGATGTTCCCATGAGCATCTTGCTTGTTCTTGAAGATCCACTTTGTTCCAATGACGTTGTGGTTCCCCGATGGCCTTGGCACCAATATCCAAACTTTGTTGTACTCGAAGTTGTTGAGTTCTTCATGCATGGCATTGAGCCAATCCGAGTCTTCGAGCGCCTCATAGACCTTTTGGGGTTCAACAAAAGAGACAAACGCGTGATGTTCACAATAGTTTGATAATTGTCTACGAGTGCTTACCCCCTTTCTTAGGCTTCCAAATACATTTTCCATGAGATGGCCTTGAGTGGTGAGCTTGGAAGCAATCTTGCGGCACGACGCTCTAATTCCTCCTCGGATGTGGAGGGAGGGTTGACTTGATCATCTTGAGCGTCGTCTTGAGCTTGTTCTTGATCTTGAGCTTTCTCTTGATCTTGAACTTGCTCGAGGGGGAGAACTTGTCCTTGGGCATCATTTAGAGGTTCACCATCATCTTGAGGTTGATCTTCCCCTTGGTCTTTTTCACAAGGTTGAGGGCCTTCACTTTGTTCTTCGGAAGCGTGTGGGTCTTGATGAGGTGATGGCTCTTCTTGAGTAGAGCATTGTCCTTCTCCTTCGGCCACAAGGCGTTCCTCAATGGGTTGGATTTGACCAATACCCATTCTTCTTATGGCTTGGGGAGGAATTTCATCACCTACATCACAAGTACCACTTTGCTCCACTTGGGAGCCGTTATTTTCGTCAAACTCCACGTTACACGTCTCCTCAATGAGTCCGGTGGACTTGTTGAGGACACGGTAAGCATGAGAGTCTGTAGCATAACCAACAAATATGCCCTCATGAGCTCTAGCCTCAAATTTAGACAAACGAACACCTTTCTTGAGAATGAAACACTTACAACCGAACACCTGGAAGTACTTGAGGTTGGGCTTGTTGCCGGTGAGTATCTCATACGGAGTCTTATTCAAGCCTTTGCGAAGATAGAGCCGATTGGATGCATGACATGCGGTGTTGATGGCTTCGGCCCAAAAGTTGTATGCAGACTTGAACTCCGCCATCATGGTCCTTGCCGCATCCATCAACGTCCGATTCTTCCTCTCCGCAACACCATTTTGTTGAGGGGTATATGGTGCAGAATATTGATGCTTGATCCCCTCATCACTAAGAAACTCATCCAATGTGTAGTTCTTGAACTCGGTGCCGTTGTCACTTCTAATTGTCAAGATCTTTGCATCATGTTGACGTTGAGCTTCATTTGCAAAGTTGATAACGGTTTCTTGAGTCTCACTCTTCCTCTTGAAGAAGTATACCCAAGAGTATCTTGAATAATCATCCACAATCACCAAGAAATACTTTCTCCCTCCAAGACTATCAAAAGATGGAGGTCCGAAGAGGTCCATGTGAAGGAGCTCCAAGGGTCTCTTTGAGTAGATGATGGTTGAAGGAGGGTGAGCCTTTTCATGAAGCTTTCCTTCGATACAAGCACTGGAAGCACGATCTTTGGCAAAACTAACATTTGTTAGTCCACGAACATGGTCCCCCTTGAGAAGACTTTGCAAAGATCTCATATTGACGTGAGCTAAACGGCGATGCCAAAGCCATCCCATGTCAACTTTAGCCATTAGGCATGTCGCGGTCTTAGTGGGTCGCTCCGAGAAGTTAATCACATAGAGACCGTTCTCGACATGCCCAACAAAGGCTACTTTAAGAGTCTTGCTCCACAAGAGGGCCACGGTATCAATATCAAAGAACGTAGCAAAACCCATGGGTGCAAATTGACGAACGGAAAGTAAATTGTATGCAAGGGACTCGACAAGCATGACTTTCTCGATCGTTAGATCATGAGAAATGACAACCTTGCCGAGACCCAATACCTTAGAATGTGATGCATCACCCCACTCGACATTGGTGGGCATAGATGGAATCTCGTGCACGTCCACCACCAAGTCCTTGCTTCCGGTCATATGATTTGTTGCTCCACTATCGAGCAACCATGATCCCCCACCGGAAGCAAACACCTACACGAGATCAATGCTTGGTTTTAGGTACCCATTCAGTAATGGGTCCTTTGATGTTAGTAACAAGGGTCTTAGGAACCCAAATAGACCATTCAATGTACTCATAAGAATAACCAACAAATCGAGCATAAACATGTCCATCACTAGCACGGCACAACACATATGACGGGTTAAAGTCGCCGTCTTTGTTGGGAGAGATGGCGATGCGCTCTTTGGCTTCACCGCTCTTCCCATTGTTCTTCTTCTCCTTAGGAGCACCTTCTCCCTCCTTCACAAAGGTTTGCATGATCGGAGGAGGTCGATTGGTCTTGCTCTTCTTCTCCTTGTTCTTCTTCTTGTTCTTGGACTTGGGTGCGAACCCAACTCCCTCCTTTCCCACAACTTCCTTTTGATTGCTCAAAAGGTCATTTAGGTTCTTCTCGCCTTGTATGCATGACACAAGGCCTTTCTCGAGTTGTTCCTTCAACTTGGCATTTTCCTCCACAAGATGCACATGCTCACAACATGGGTTAGTAGCATTTGCATTATCAATTAAGACCATGTGAGGAAATGTGGCCTTTTCCTTAGTTAGCTTAACTTGGAGTTGAGCATGAGACTCCTTGAGGGTGGCATGATCACTTTTCAAGACTTTGTGGGCCTTGTCAAGTACATCAAACTCCTCCGTGAGTCTAACATGATCGACCCCAAGTTTAGCCTTCTCGGAATCTAGAACACAAGACACAACAAGAGCATGATCAATATCCTTCTTTAGTTTAGCGTGACCATCGTTGTGTGACTCCTCAAGAGCCAAACGATGCTCACGCTCTTCCTCAAAAGCATTAGAGAGATCCGATATCTCATTGGCATAATCACGACTATGACCTTCCATCTTAGAGATGGTTTCTTCGTGAGCCTCGATCATGTCATTGGCCTCACCAAGTTGTTCCAAGAGAGCAACAAAGTGCTTCTTGGACTTTCCCTTGAGCTTACTCACAAACGACTCAAACTCATTCACTTCTTCATTAGACCCACAATGTTCATCAATGCAATCCTTCACGGAGGGATTAGGAATGATGGTGGTTTTAATGTTGGGGGTTACCTTGTTTGAAGCTTTAGCCATGAGGAATTTGGCGGTGATGTTTTTGTTGGGTGAATCAAAGAGAGACACCCGGGGAGTACTTGCAATGGCAACGGATGCCATGGCCATTGCTTCTTCATTTTCATCATCATCGTCATCCTCTTGGTATTCTTCTTGAACCACCAATCCACGAGTGGGAGTCCTTTTGGCGAAGTTGTTCTTGTTGGGGAAGGACTTGGCTTTGTCTTTTTGGATGAACTTGCCACCATTGTCTTCCCGCTTCTCGTAAGGACAATCCGCAACGAAATGGCTCACATTGCCACAGTTGAAGCAAGTTCTAACTCGTTGCTTCCCCTTGACACCACTAGAGTTGTTCTTGTTGAAGTTGGGTCTTGAACTCTTCTTGTTCCAAAATTGTCTCGAAGCAAGGGCCATGTCCTCATCTTCCATTTCTTCCTCTTCTTCCACAATAATCTTGGCCTTCAGAGCAAGGTTGGGCTTCTTAGCCCTTTGGGAACGGAGCACCGCATTGTCGGCAGTCTTATCCAAGATGTTCATTGCAATAAACTCATCCAACACTTCATTGGAGGTCATGGAGTGGAAGTCCGGTCTTTGGCGGATGACAGAGGACATGGCCTTATTGTAGGGCATCATGGCCTTAAGGAACTTGCGCTTGATCCAGTTGTCATCCGTGTCCTTACTCCCATGATCTCAGAGTGCGACCGCAAGTTTGGTCACTCTTCGAAAGAGCTCACGAGGTTCTTCATCCTCTTTCATTGCAAACTCATCGGCTTCATCTTGCACCACTTCATAGTTGGAGCGTTGAATGCTAGCACTTCCTCTGTACATACGCTCGACACACTTCCATGCTTCTCTAGCCATGCCATGAGGTCGAAGATGAGGAAGATCTTCAGGAAGGATAGTATCTTGGATGATGAAGAGAGCACTCTCGTTGAATTGATTGTCCACTTCTTCTCGAGGGGTGAAGTTGCTTGGGTCATGAGGATAGAAACCTTCTTCAATGATTCTCCAAAGGTTAGTGTTCACATGTTTTAAATGTCGCTTGAAGCGATAAATCCAAGAATCAAAGTCTTCATTTTTTATATATTTAGGAGGAGGACCGGCATGATTTAAATGAGTGGAGGGAATCGGTCCTCTATAGACAGGAGGTTCCACATGGGCAAAGATGCCAGTGCCATTTCGACCACTAGTAGAAGGACTCTTTTCAATGTTAGCTTCCCCCTTATCGGAGTTAGCATCCGTCACCTTGTTAGTGGGATCACCCACTTTCATAGGCGAGGTAGATAGTTTAAGTCCCTCTAGAAATTCAGTAAACATGCTTTTAACCTCGGCCGTCATGGAGGTTTTCAATGTGTCTAAAGCCACATTGAATTCCTCACGTGAGACCGAGGTTCCCCCTTCGGCCGAAGACGAGATGGGATTCACACCGGAGTGTTCCTCCGCACCCTCGCGTCCCGTAGCACCGTGCTGACGAAGTACACAGGGTGCTCGACGAGGTTGAGGGTGCTGGCACAGCCCGCGTCCTCCGGAGGTTGAGGTACCTCCTGAGACGATGGAGCCCCCAGCGCTTGGTCGCCTGGAGAGGCCTCCTCCGCTCCGGGTGCGTTCCCCTGCTGAGGCTGTTCCTTTTCTATTGTGGTCATGGTCTTCGCGAGGCCTTATTGGCCTTGCTCTGCTTCGGCTGGGACGGCGGCTGCGGCCTTGGTCCGGCGCTCCTCTCTCACTGCCACTAGGGCTGCGCTGGTGGAGTAGGGGGTGGCTGCAAGGTAATGCACTAGGGGCTCCCGAGGGCACGGAGCTACCATCACTGGAGGGCTGGTCAGGTACTTCTTGAGATCTTGGAATGCCTTGTCGACCTCTTCAGTCCACTCGAACGTGCCCTTCTTCTTCATCAGCTTGAAGAAGGGCAGTGCCCGTTCCCCCAGCTTGGAGATGAAGCGTCTCAGTGCGGTAATACGCCCGGTGAGTTTCTGCATTTCTCTGAGGGTATTCGGCAGACTCATGTCTTCGACTGCTTTGACCTTCTCTGGATTGGCCTTGATGCCCCTGTGGGACACGAGGAAGCCCAAGAGCTTGCCCGAGGGGACTCCAAATACGCACTTCTCCGGATTGAGCCGCAGATCCACTTCACGGAGGCTCGCGAAGGTTTCTTCCAGGTCATGTATCAGGGTTTTCGCCTCCCAAGACTTCACCACAATGTCATCGACGTAAGCTTCAGCATTCCTCCCGAGCTGCCAGCCCAAGGCGATGTGCATCAGCCGCTGAAAGGTCGCTCCTGCGTTGCGCAGCCCAAATGGCATGCAGGTATAGCAGTACACTCTGCACGGGGTCAGGAAGGCCGTTTTCTCCACGTCTTCTACCGCCATCTTGATCTGGTGATAGCCCGAGAAGGCATCCAGGAAGCACAATAGGTCACACTCAGTGGTAGAGTCGACGATCTGGTCGATGCGAGGGAGCAGGAATGGATCCTATGGGCAGGCCTTGTTGAGGTTGGTGAAGTCGACACACATGCGTTCCTTTCCTCCCTTTTTTTGGCACGACAACAGGGTTGGCCAGCCACTTAGGATAGCGGACCTCACGAATGACGCCCGCTGCCTCTAACTTGCGCGTTTCTTGGACGATGAAGGCCTGCTTTTCAGTGGACTGCCGCCTTGCCTTTTGCTTCACGGGACGCACGTTGGGGCACACATTGAGATGATGTTCAATCACATCCCTTGGGACTCCTGCCAGCTGATCAGGTTCCCATGCAAACACCTTCTTGTTTGCACGTAGGAACTTCACCAAGGCCTCCTCCTGCTCAGGCTCGAGGTTGGCGCCTATGGTGAAGGTGGCGCCAGTGGATCCATCCTCGTCGACCGGTACCTGCTTGGTCTCCGCCTTGTCTTGGCTGAATAGCTGCTTCTTCTTAGCCAGCGTAGCCCCCTTGGGCTCGAGGACATCTGCGCTAGCGGGCTGCGCCACCGCGGCCGTCTTGAAAGCAAGCTTGAGCGCCTGCAACGCATCCCTTGTTTCTCCAGACACGGTAAGGACGCCGCTGCTCCCGGGCATCTTCATGAAGTTGTACGCCGGGTAAGTCGCTGCCGTGAACTGGGCCAAGGCTGGGTAGCCGAGGATGGCGTTGTACGGGAGGCCGATGGGGGAGATGTCGAAGTCGATCAGCTCCGTGTGGAAGTTGTCGTGGGTTTTGAAGGTCACCGGGTGGCGGATCTGCCCCAGGGAGCCGGTGGAACCGCCTCCGACGCCCCAGAAGGGCCTACTGGGTTGAAGCCGCTCTAGCGGCACGTGGAGGAGGCTGAAGGCCTCCACCGAGAGCACGTTGAGGCAGGCACCACCATCAATGAGGGTCCTGGTGATGGCCACCTGGCAGATGCTGGGGGTGCATAGCATCGGGAGTGTGCCTGAACAGGTGGTGTTGGAGGGGTGATCATCCGAGCAGAAGGTCAAATCAGCCTTTGGTGCCACCCAGCCCGGGGGGGTTTCTCGGTGCTTCAGGACGGCGCCGATCTGGGAAACGAACGGCTTGACATGGCGGCTCGAAGGTGGCGCCTGCGATCCGCCCAGGATGGCCGCAACGACTGGGGGTGCCGGCGCAGCATGATGGGCGAGGAAGAGGTTGCGCAACTCCTCCCAGGAGGCCACAGAAGCCGCTGGCAGGTGGAGCAGCCACATGCGCGGGATGCCGGTGAGGGCCATGGGCAGCCAGTTCGCCATGACCTTGTCGTCGCCTCCGGCCTTGAGGACGGCTTCTTTATATGCCAGCAGGAAGGCCAGCGGGTCGGTCGCGCCATCGTAGCGTGGTGGCATGTCCGGCTTGAACTTGTTCGGCCACTGCACCTGTTGCAAGGCAGGGGCCAGGGCTCGGAGCCCCCTGGTTTCCGCGCCGGCATCGTCAGCCGGAGCGGGCGGCGCATTGGCCGCCATGAGGGCAGAGCGTGGTGCTGATGGGGAACGGGCCGATGGAAGGTAGAGCTCCAGCGCACCCCTACCTGGCGTGCCAAATGTCGGATGTTGGGTTCCAGCAGACCCTTAAGGTTCGAACTCTGGGGTGCGCACGAAGATATCTCCCCTACCGATCTACGTCCGATCTCCTCGTGAGATCTAAGCCGAAAACAATGAACAACACAAGGGACACGAGAATTATACTTGTTCGGGCCACCGTTGTGGTGTAATACCCTACTCTAGTGTGTGGTGTGGTGGATTGCCCCGGGGGCTGATGATGAACAGTACAAAGGGAGAATAGCCTCGCGAGGGGTGTTCTTGAGCTGGTGCGATGAACTGCTTGGGTGAGTTCGATCGCCTCTCTCTGTGTGTCTAATGAGTGCTCAATTAGATGCCCTACTCTGTGGTGGCTAGCTCTATTTATAGAGGCCCTGGGCCTCTTCCCAAATATTAAGCAGGAAGGGCGCCAACAACGGCCATTTTGAAGGGGAACATCCAGTACAAGTTATCCTGACTAAAGTTGGTCTTCGGCTGCCAAAAGCACTGGCGATGACGTTGTCTTGGGCTCCACGGTGACCTCCATCCTGCCGCTCCACTGGTCTCAGTCTCGTTGCACTAAAATGGCAAACTTTGCCTGATGCCTCGGTACTCCGCGCCTGTGCTTGCCCCCTTTGCACCAAAGAGGAAACAAGGACACTGCTTAGGCCGGCGCCCGCCTGGTCTCGATCGTCATGGCTTGCATCACGAGCACCTCCGGAGATACCCTGCCTTGATCTCTCCGCCTCCTCGCGAGCTTGCCTGGCGAGGCCATCCATGAGGAAGCCTTGCGTGATCTGCCCCACGAGGCTTGGCCCCTCGCGATGGTCTTGAGTCTTATGCAGATGAAGACGGGCCGTACTGGGCCACCATTTGAGCCATGCCGCAGGCCGCAGGCAGGCAAGTCTGGGGACCCCCGTTCCCAAAACACCAACAAAGCGCGCATGCGCCCCTTGGGGACCGCCACCAGGGTCATGGCATGATTGCGAGGACGGCCGCGGCCCCTCTTGGGTGGTGGCGAAGCTAGCCCCTCCTTAGGGGCCGTCCCATTCTCAGCGGCCGTGAACCTCCTCGCCGGCGCCATGAGCCTTGCAGCTACAACAAGATGGAGAAGAAGAAGGACTGAGCTGTGGGAAGATCAAGATATAGATGAGCGAGGGGGGCTCTGCCCCTCCCCTCATTTATAGCCGGAGGGAGGCCAACCGCCGGCCTCCATGATCCCGCGCAATGATGTCTTCTCTGCGTGCAGCATCGACTCGTCAAATCAGGCAGTTGTCGAGGAAGCGTGGGGAAGTGGACATGCCCACGTCCCATCAAATTCAATGGGTCGACCAAGGCCGCAGGCGGTTAGGGCCCGCGGCGCTCTGCACTTGCCCTTTGGCTTCCCCTAGAAGCCAAGTCCGAGCGCACCTTGGGCCCAGGGGCTACTATCGGCATACTCGATATGGGGGTACCCATACTTGCCTGCCTGTGGCCTGCGGCGTGACTCCATCAATGGCCTGGTATGGCCCAGTATCGACATCAACAACCCAAGACCCTCGCGAGGGGCCAAGCCTCGCGAGGCGGACGACATCGGCCTCCCCGGGCTGGCTCCTAAGGAGCAGAGATTTCTATGCAAGGCTCACCTCGTGAGGTTCGGATGACGTGAGCAGACTGGGAAAGGAGCCACGCCTCTGCTTCTTCAGAGGGGTTCCCCCGGATCTTGTGGTGACCCCGGCGGAGCGCGCCGACTCCTTGACCGGGTACACACCAGCGTCGTCGTTGTCGGAAGTCACAGAGGAGATAGCTCTGTCGCGGGGGAGAGGTCTCCCCCTCCCCCTCATAGGTGGATTTGGAGGAGTGGTCGCCGGAGGACACGTCCACCAGGGAGCATGCCGGCTGGGAAGGCTCTGTCGACACGAGCCCGCGCTCATTGAAGACGGGCATGGCAACGGCTATCCCCTCCCCGTCTTCTCGATGGTACAGCGGGAGGTGGTCGTCTGGAGGACTGCCCTGGTTCGTCCCAAGCAAGAAGTGCATGGCCTTGCTCAGATCTTCGTCAGACAGGCTGTCCTGGCGCAGCCGAAGCCTGTCTTCTGCGCCCCCAAGCTTCCACAAGGGACGGGAGCGCTCCTGGAGTTGCCGCACATGCTGTGTCAGGAACTCCCTGACGATCATGGTTCCCGTCAGCTTCTCCACCCCCGTCAGCTTCTCCGCCTGCAAGTTGATACTTCTCCAACGTATCTATAATTTTTGATTGTACCATGCTATTATATTACCCCTTTTGCATGTTTATGGGATTTATTTTACACATTTATATCATTTTTGGGACTAACCTACTAACTAGAGGCCCAGCCCATATTGCTGTTTTTTTGCCTATTTCAGTATTTCAAAGAAAAGGAATATCAAACGGAGTCCAAACGGAATGAAACCTTCGGGAGCGTGATTTTTGGAACGAACATGATCCAGAGGACTTGGAGTGCAAGTCAAGAAGCAGCCGAGGCCTCCACGAGATAGGAGGGCGCCCCCCCTATAGGGCGCGCCCCCTGTCTTGTGGGCCCATCGGGCATCCACCGGCGTACTTCTTCCTCCTATATAAGCCTATGTACCCTGAAAACATCCAGGGAGCAGACGAAACACAATTTCCACCATTGTAACCTTCTGTATCCGTGAGATCTCATCTTGGAGCCTTCGCCGGCGCTCCACTGGAGGGGGAATCGACCACGGAGGGCTTCTACATCAACACCATAGCCCCTCCGATGAGTTGTGAGTAGTTTACCATAGACCTACGGGTCCATAGTTATTAGCTAGATGGCTTATTCTCTCTTTTTGGATCTCAATACAATGTTCTCCCCCTCTCTTGTGGAGATCTATTCGATGTAAACTCTTTTTGCGGTGTGTTTGTCGAGATCCGATGAATTGTGGGTTTATGATCAAGTTTATCTATGAATAATATTTGAATCTTCTCTGAATTCTTTTATGTATGATTGAGTTTTCTTTGCAAGTCTCTTCGAATTATCAATTTGGTTTGGCCTACTAGATTGATCTTTCTTGCCATGGGAGAAGTGCTTAGCTTTGGGTTCAATCTTGCGGTGTCCTTACCCAGTGACAGAAAGGGTTGCAAGGCACGTATTGTATTGTTTCCATCGAGGATAACAAGATGGGGTTTATATCATATTGCTTGAGTTTATCCCTCTACATCATGTCATCTTGCTTAATGTGTTACTCTGTTCTTATGAACTTAATACTCTAGATGCAGGCAGGAGTCGGTCGATGTGTGGAGTAATAGTAGTAGATGCAGGCAGGAGTCGGTCTACTCGTTGCGGACGTGATGCCTATATACATGATCATGCCTAGATAATCTCATAATTATTCGCTTTCTATCAATTGCTCGACAGTAATTTTTTCACCCACCGTAATACTTATGCTATCTTGAGAGAAGCCACTAGTGAAACCTATGGCCCCCGGGTCTATCTCTTATCCTATTGCTTCCAATTTACTTTTATTTGCATCTTTACTTTTTGCATCTATATTATAAATTACCAAAAATATATTTATCTTATCATACTATCTTTATTAGATCTCACTTTCGCAAGTGGCCGTGAAGGGATTGACAACCCCTTTATTGCGTTGGTTGCGAGTTCTTTGTTTGTTTGTGTAGGTGCGTGGGACTTTTGAGGAGCCTTCTACTGGATTGTTACCTTGGTTCTCAAAAACTGAGGGAAAGACTTACGCTACTATTGCTGCATCACCCTCTCCTCTTCGAAGAAAACCAATGCAAGCTCAAGACGTAGCAAGAAGGATTTCTGGCGCCGTTGCCGGGGAGGTCTTCGCTCAAGTCAAGACATACCAAGTACCCATCACAAACCCATCTCCCTCGCATTTACATTATTTGCCATTTGCCTCTCGTTTTCCTCTCCCCCACTTCACCCTTGCCGTTTTATTCGCCCTCTCTTTCCCAATCTCCTCCTCTTTTTTCGCTTGCCTTTTTCTGTTTGCTTGTGTGTTGGATTACTTGTTGCCATGGCGCAAGATAATACCAAGTTGTGTGATTTCTCAAATACCAATAACAATGATTTCCTTAGTACTCCTATTGCTCCTCTTAATGATGTTGAGTCTTGTGAAATCAATACCGCTTTGCTGAATCTTGTTATGCAAGATCAATTTGACGGCCTTCCTAGTGAAGATGCCGCTACTCATCTAAACAACTTTGTTGATTTGTGTGATATGCAAAAGAAGAAAGATACATATAACAATATTGTCAAATTGAAGTTATTTCCGTTTTCACTTAGAGATCGTGCTAAAGTTTGGTTTTCGTCTTTGCCTATAAATAGTATTGATTCTTGGAATAAGTGCAAAGATGCTTTTATCTCTAAGTATTTTCCTCCCTCTAAGATCATCACTCTTAGGAACGATATTATGAATTTTAAACAACTTGATCATGAGCATGTTGCCAAATCTTGGGAAAGAATGAAATTGATGCTTCGCAGTTGCCCTACTCATGGTTCGAATTTATGGATGATCATACAAATTTTATATGCCGGTTTGAACTTTGCTTCTAGAAATCTCTTAGATTCGGCCGCGGGAGTCACGTTTATGGAAATCACGTTAGGAGATGCTACAAAACTTGTTGATACTATTATGGCTAATTATTCACAATGGCACACCGAAAGATCTTCTAGTAAAAAAGTGCATGCTATAGAAGAAATCAATGTTTTCAGTGGAAAGATGGATGAACTTATGAAGTTGTTTGCTACTAAAAATACTCCTCTTGATCCCAATGATATTCCCTTGTCTTCTTTGATTGAGAATAATAATGAATCTATGGATGTGAATTTTGTTGGTAGGATTAGTTTTGGAAACAATGCTTATAGAGGAAACTTTAATACTAGACCGTTCCCTAGTAATTCCTCTAATGACTATGGAAATTCCTACAATAATTCTTATGGTAATTTTAATAAGATGCCCACTGATTTTGAGAATAGTGTGAAATAATTTATGATTTCTCAAAAGAATTTTATTGCTTTGCTTGAAGAAAAATTGCTCAAAGTTGATGATTTGGCTAGGAACGTTGATAGACTTTCGCTTGATGTTGATTCTCTTAAACTTAGATCTTCTCCTCCTAAGCATGATATCAATGAGTCTCTCAAAGCAATGAGAATTTCCATCGATGAGTGCAAGGAAAGAACCGCTAGATTGCGTGCTAAGAAAGATAGCTTTGTAAAAGCGTGTTCTTCTTGTTTCCATGAAAATAATGATGAGGTTCTCAAAGTTATTGATGTGTCTCCTATTAGATCTATGTTTTGCAATATGAATCTTGATAATTATGGGACTGATGATGAGTCAACTTTACTTAGAAGGCGTCCCAAGAATTAGGAGTTTTTAGATCTTGATGCTAAATTTGGTAAAACTGGGATTGGAGAGGTCACAACTTTAAATAGCATTGAACCCACTATCTCGGATTTCAAGGATTTTGATTATGATAATTCTTCTTTAGAAGGTTGTATTTCCTATTGCAATCCGTTGTTAATTCTCCTCATGCTTATAGTCAAAACAAAGCTTTTACCAAACACATTGTTGATGCATTGATGCAATCTTATGATGAAAAACTTAATTTGGAAGTTTCTATACCTAGAAAACTTAATGATGAGTGGGAACCTACTATAAAGATTAGAATTAAAGATCGTGAGTGTTTTGCTTTGTGTGATTTGGGTGCTAGTGTTTCCACGATTCCAAAAACTTTATGTGATATGTAGGTTTCCATGATCTTGATGATTGCTCTTTAAATTTGCACCTTGCGGATTCCACCATTAAAAAGCCAATGGGAAGGATCAATGATATTCTCATTGTTGCAAATAGAAATTTGGTGCCCGTGGATTTTATAGTTCTTGATATAGATTTCATTCTTTCTTGCCCTATTATTCTTGGTAGACCTTTCCTCAGAACGATTGGCGCGATTATTGATATGAAGGAAGGGAATATTAGATTCCAATTTCCATTAAAGAAAGGCATGGAGCACTTTCCAAGAAAGAAAGTCAAATTACCTTATGAATCTATCATGCAGGCTACTTATGAATTTAGTGCCAAAGATGGCACTCGTTAGAACTATCTTCGCTTTTATGCCTAGCTAGGGGCCTTAAACGATAGCGCTAGTTGGGAGGCAACCCAATTTTCTTTATGTTTTCTGCTTTTGCTCCTGTTTAGTAATAAATCTTGCATCTACCTTCTGTTTAGATGTGTTTTTATCTTTTAGTTAGTGTTTGTGCCAAGTAGAACCTATAGGATAACCTATGATGATAGTTGATTTGATTCTGCTGAAAAACAGAAACTTTGCACGCACAAATATAATTTTGTTAAATCACAGAAACGTGCTTTTGCATTGATTCGTTTTGCTGCTGATCAATAAAAAAATTGTCCAGGACTTCCTATTTTGGTAGGATTTTTGAAGTTCCAGAAGTTTGCATTAGTTACAGATTGCTACAGACTGTTCTGTTTTTGACAGATTCCGTTTTTCGTGTGTTGTTTGCTTAGTTCAATGCATCTATGGCTAGTAAAATAGTTTATAAACCATAGGGAAGTTGGAATAAAGTAGGTTTAACACCAAATTAAATAAAGAATGAGTTCATTGCAGTACCTTATGTGGTGGTTTTGTTTTCTTTCACTAATGGAGCTTATAAGATTTCCTGTTGAGTTTTGTGTTGTGAAGTTTTCAAGTTTTGGGTAAAGCTTTTATGGACTATGGAATAAAGGGTGGCAAGAGTCTAACCTTGGGGATGCCCAAGGCACCCCAAGATATTCAAGGATAGCCAAAATCCTAAGCTTGGGGATGCCCCGGGAAGGCATCCCCTCTTCCGTCTTCGTTCATTGGTAACTTTACTTGGAGCTATATTTTTATTCGCCACATGATATGTGTTTTGCTTGGAGCGTCGTGTATTATATTAGTCTTTGATTTTTAGTTTACCACAATCATTCTTGCTGTACACACCTTTTGGGAGAAGCCTACTTGATTAGAATTTGCTAGAATACTCTATGTGCTTCACTTATATCTTTTGAGCTTGATAGTTTTTGCTCTAGTGCTTCACTTATATCTTTTAGAGCACGGTGGTGTCTTAATTTTGAAGATATTTCTAGTCTCTCATGCTTCACTTATTTATTTTTGGGAGTCTTTTAGAACAGCATGGTATTTGCTATGGTTTTCAAGTTGGTCCTAGAATGGTAGGCATCCAAGTTGGATATAATAAAAACTATCATAGGAAGTGAATTGGATGTTATGATCAATTTGATACTTGATAATTGTTTTGAGATATGGAGGTAGTGATATTAAAGTCATGCTAGTTGGGTGATTATGAATTTAAAGAATGCTTGTGTTGAAGTTAGCAAGTCCCGTAGCATGCACGTATGGTTAAAGTTGTGTAACAAATTTGAAACATGAAGTGTACCTGGCTTGTGCATCCTTATGAGTGGTGGTCAGGGACGAGCGATGGCCTTTTCCTACCAATCTATCCCCCTAGGAGCATGCACGTAGTACTTGATTTTTCATGACTTCTAAACTTTTGCAATAAGTATAGGAGTTCTTTTCACTAATGTTGAGTCCATGGATTATACACACTTTTACCTTTCCGCCATTGCTAGCCTCTTCGGTACGGTGCATTGCCCTTTCTCACCTTGAGAGTTGGTGCAAACTTCGCAGGTGCATCCAAACCCCGTGATACGATACGCTCTATCACACATAAACCTCCCTATATCTTCCTCAAAACAGCCACCATACCTACCTATTATGGCATTTCCATAGCCATTCCGATATATATTGCCATGCAACTTTCCACCGTTCCGTTCTTCATCATGACATAATTTACTTTTGTCATATTGCCATTGCATGATCATGTAGTTGACATCGTATTTGTGGAAAAGCCACCATGCATTATTTTTCATACATGTCACTCTTCATTCATTGCACCATCCCGGTACACCACCGGAGGCATTCATATAGAGTCATATCTTGTTCTAGCTTCGAGTTGTAATTCATGTGTTGTAATCAATAGAAGTGTGATGATCATCATTATTAGAGCATTGCCCAAAGAAAAAAAAAGGCCAAAAAAAGAAAGGCCCAAAAAAAAGAAAAAGAAAAGGTAAAGAAAAGAAAAAAAAGAAAATAAATAAAAGGGGCAATGCTACTATCTCTTTTTCCACACTTGTGCTTCAAAGTAGCACCTTGTTCTTCATGTAGTGAGTCTCATATATTGTGCTTCAAAGTAGCACCATGTTTTTCATATAGTGAGTCTCATAAGTTGTATTTTTCATACTAGTGGGAATTTTTCATTATAGAACTTGTCTTGTATATTCCTATGATAGGCTTCCTCAAATGCCCTAGGTCTTTGTGAGCAAGCAAGTTGGATGCACACCCACTAGTTTTCTTTTGTTGAGCATTCATTTATAGCTCTAGTGCATCCGTTGCATGGCAATCCCTACTCCTCATGTTGACATCAATTGATGGGCATCTCCATAGCCCGTTGATTATCCTCGTCAATGTGAGACTTTCTCCTTTTTTGTCTTCTCCACACAATCCCCATCATCATATTCTATTCCACCCATAGTGCTATATCCATGGCTCACGCTCATGTATTGCGTGAAGGTTGAAAAAGTTTGAGATTATTTAAGTATGAAACAATTGCTTGGCTTGTCATCGAGGGTATAGAAGTTGGTAACATCTTTGTGTGACGAAAATGAAGCATAGCCTAACTATATGATTTTGTAGGGATGAACTTGCTTTTCCCATGTTATTTTGAGAAGACATGATTACTTTGATTAGTATGCTTGAAGTGTTACTATTTCTTTTATCAATATGAAATTTTATTTTGAATCATTTGTATCTGAACATTCATGCCACAATAAAGAAAATTGCATTATGAATTATGCTAGGTAGCATTCCACATCAAAAATCTCTTTTTATCATTTACCTACTCGAGGACGAGTAGGAATTAAGCTTGGCGATGCTTGATACGTCTCCAATGTATCTATAATTTTTGATTGTTTCATGCTATTATATTACCCCTTTTGGATGTATATGGGCTTTATTTTACACATTTATATCATTTTTGGGACTAACCTACTAACCGGAGGCCCAGCCCGTATTACTGTTTTTTGCCTATTTCAGTATTTCGAAGAAAAGGAATATCAAACGGAGTCCAAATGGAATGAAACATTCGGGAGCGTGATTTTTGGAATGAACATGATCCAGAGGACTTGGAGTGCAAGTCAAGAAGTAGCCGAGGCCTCCACGAGATAGGAGGGCGCCCCCCTTATAGGGCGCCCCCCTGTCTCGTGGGCCCCTCGGGCGTCCACCGACGTACTTCTTCCTCCTATATAAGCCTACGTACCCCAAAAACATCCAGGGAGCAGACGAAACACAATTTCCACCACCATAACCTTCTGTATCCGCGAGATCTCATCTTGGAGCCTTTGTGGGCACTCCGCCGGAGGGGGAATCGACCACGGAGGGGGTCTACATCAACACCATAGCCCCTTCGATGAGTTGTGAGTAGTTTACCACAGACCTACGGGTCCATAGTTATTAGCTAGATGGCTTCTTCTCCCTTTTTGGATATCAATACAATGTTCTCCCCCTCTCTTGTGGAGATCTATTCGATGTAACCTCTTTTTGCGGTGTGTTTGTCGAGATCCGATGAATTGTGGGTTTATGATCAAGTTTATCTATGAATAATATTTGAATCTTCTCTGAATTCTTTTATGTATGATTGAGGTATCTTTGCAAGTCTCTTCGAATTATCAGTTTGGTTTGGCCTACTAGATTGATCTTTCTTCCCATGGGAGAAGTGCTTAGCTTTGGGTTCAATCTTGCGGTGTCCTTACCCAATGACGGAAAGGGTTGCAAGGCACGTATTGTATTGTTGCCATTGAGGATAACAAGATGGGGTTTATATCATATTGCTTGAGTTTATCCCTCTACATCATGTCATCTTGCTTAATGCGTTACTCTGTTCTTTTGACCTTAATACTCTAGATGCAGGCAGGAGTCGGTCGATGTGTGGAGTAATAGTAGTAGATGCAGGCAGGAGTCGGTCTACTTGTTGCGCATGTGATGCCTATATACATGATCATGCCTAGATAATCTCATAATTATTCGCTTTTCTATCAATTGCTCGACAGTAATTTGTTCACCCACCGTAATACTTATGCTATCTTGAGAGAAGCCACTAGTGAAACCTATGGCCCCGGGGTCTATCTCTTATCATATTGCTTCCAATTTACTTTTATTTGCATCTTTACTTTTTGCATCTATATTATAAGATACCAAAAATATATTTATCTTATCATACTATCTTTATTAGATCTCACTTTCGCAAGTGGCCGTGAAGGGATTGACAACCCCTTTATTGTGTTGGTTGCGAGTTCTTTGTTTGTTTGTGTAGGTGCGTGGGACTTTTGAGGAGCCTCCTACTGGATTGATACCTTGGTTCTCAAAAACTGAGGGAAATACTTATGCTACTATTGCTGCGTCACCCTCTCCTCTTCGAGGAAAACCAACGCAAGCTCAAGACGTAGCACAAGTCAGCCACCATCTTCTTTAGCAGCGGCTTCGCCAAGGGGTCGGTGTGCTTCTCGTGAGACAACCCCTCCCCGAACATCGGGAGCCTAGTTGACAGCTCCAGCAAGGCGTGCAAGCGCTTGGCGTCCATGAGGATCCATTTGTTCTAGAATTCCTCCACCTTATTCCAGGCGTAGGAGATCGTGTTGCTACCATTGGCTCCAACAAAGCCAACGCACTATGTGCACTGGCTGCCGTTCACCCAGAGGAAGAAGAAGTGGCGAAGCAGCGCGACAGAGGGCATCACTCCCACGAACGCCTCGCAGTAGAAGGCAAAGATGGATAGGAGGAGGATGGAGTAGGGATGAATATGGAGGTCTTGGATCCCGTAATGGCAAAGGACAGCATAGAAGAAGCGGGAGAAAGGGGGGACCATCCCGGCGTAAACACTTTGGAGGAAGAAGGGGTAGAAGGTACCGCTCGGAGATTCCGGCTTGGCAGAGCCGGCCTAGAGCGTTGTCTCTCCCCCCTCGTTGTCGCCACTTGCCGTCAACTGGAGCGCGGCGACGTGGTGCTTCTCTTCAGAGATGGTGGGCGCGCCCAAGGCTGGCTCATACCAGGGGCTAGGCGCGCGGTTGGTGCCAGAGACTTTGCCTTGCCGGAGGCCATCGGGTGCAAGATTGGTGGAGGAAATCGGCAGATCTGGAGAATTTTTCGGTGCAGAGAGAGAATGGTATCTGGAGCAAGGCGGAAGGAAGGCGATGAAGGCTTTGCAGTAGGACCCAGCCTTTTTGTCAACTAGGGGAAGTTGTCGAAGCAGCGTGGGGAAGTGGAGACGCCCATGTCCGATCAATCGCCATGCGTCGACCAAGGCCGCAGGCGGTTAGGCCCGCGACGCTCCGCACTTGCTCTTTGGCTTCACCTAGAAGCCAAATCCGAGCGTGCCTTGGGCCCGGGGGCTACTGTCGATGTTCTGGATACGGAGGTACCCAGACTTGCCTACCTAGAGCCCGCGGCATGGCTCCATCAACGACCTGGGACAGCCCAGTATCGACATCGACAATCCAGGACCCTCACAAGGACCAATACCTCCAAACGGATCGGCCTCCTCAGGCTGGCTCCTGAGGAGCGGAGATTTCTATGCAAGGCTCACCTCGCGAGGTTTGGATGACGTGAGACATGATGACCAAGGCCAGGCGGGCGCCAGCGGGAGCAGAGTACCAGTTTCCTCTTTGGTGCAAAGGAGGCAAGCAGCAGGCGCGGAGTCCCAAGGAAGCAGCCAAAGGTTTCCATTCCCGTGCAACAAGACCAAGACCGCCAGGACGGCAGGACCGAGGTCATCGCCAATTTGCCCGTAGCGTCACAACCAGAAGCTTTTGCAGGCGAAGACCACTTTAGCCAGGATAAGATGTACTTGTTGTCTCCCTTCAGATTTGGCCGTTGTGGGATCCCTTCCCACCTCTATTCGGGAAGAGAACCAAGGCCACTATAAATAGGACCTAGCCACCACCTAGGAGGGGGATCGGATCCATTCCACCCTCACTAGCTCACCATCTCACTTGAGCCCAAGAACACGCCTCCTGAGGCTGTTCTCCACTATACTAGTTCTTCCTCAGCCCCTCGAGGCAAATCCACCACAAAGCAGGAGTAGGGTTTTACACCGCAAGGTGGCCTGATCCTAGGTAAATTGTTGTGTCCCGTTTCCTTCAAGCTCAACGCGTTAGGCTGTGAGATTAGCGAGTCGGCAGACTTGGGAGAGAGAGATCTTCGCACGCACCCCAGAGTTCGAACCTCTCAAGGGTTTGCGGAACCCGTAATCCGACAATTGATAACCTTGGTTCTTAACTCAGAGAAATACTTATCTCCATTGTACTGCATCATCCTCTCCTCTTCGGGGAAATCCCAATGCATCTCACAAGTAGCAACCACAAGCTACGTTCTATGCAATTTCAACAATACCACTATTAATGACTATATTTGCTTGTTGTTAAGCTTGTTGTAGCGAGCATATGCCTCTTTTAATGATTTTTTGTTGTTCGGTTGTTTGTAGTTAGCATATGTCCAGTTTCAATTGCTACATTTGGTTGTCCATGGTATGCCGTGTTTATTTCAGTTATTGACAATGTGATGTTCTATATGTGCAAGTATGAACTGTGCAATTCAATTTCATCAATACCAGTTTCAACAATACCACTATGAATGACTTTATTATGTTGTTTTTAAGCATGTTGTAGTGAAAATGCCTTTCCATTTTTATTCAACAATAACTAGTATACTTAAACCTGCACAATACCAGTTTGAATGACTATATTTGGTTGTTGTTAAATGTTAGGTGTGTTGTAGTTAACACACCTTTTCCACTTCTTGTTCTGCTTAACTAGTGTGCTTAAACCTGCACATTGAAGCTATCATTTGGAAAATTGTGTTGTATACCATGGATGTACTTGGTCGATTTTTAGTCTATTGTGCTTAACATGCCTTCCGATGTACACCAGACAATATTGGGAACGACTGCCATTTTCCATCGAGGTTAGTTTTTTCCCATGGCTTATATATACTCACTGTTCAGGATATCAATAACTGGTACCATATTGGCCGGGGGATGACAAGGAATTAACCACTGAATCATACATTTAATTGATTATATCGGTAACCCATTTATCGATTGGTTAACTAGGGCCATATCTATATATCCAAGGCTACATAGCAAAATGCATTGTACTAAATGTCTAAATATGCAATAATAGGCTACATAGCAATAAGAAAGAGTGTTACCTTCATGTTCTAATGATTTTTAGAGAAAGGCATCAGCCCGAATTTATAAATAAAGCCACCAGGCAGCATTCATCACAACCAAACTACAACCAATGAACCAGATAGTCGGCCACAACCACAAAGCAAAGTACGGGGGTACAAGGCACTCAGGCCAAAATGGTGGCACGCAGGCCGGGACTAAGAGGAGTACTCGAAAGGAAGGCAGCCACACGAAGCCACCACCAAAGCCAAAAGGAGACCACCCAGGACAACTAGCCACCTAGCTCCTGCCGCGAGATAGAAGATGTTTGTCGGTGTACTAGAATAGGGGTACCCTAGTACCCCGAACTTGTGCACGGGCAGTTGCAGCACCCCGCAGCAAGGCTTGCCGGGTGAATGCCAAGATCCTCCATGGTTCCCTTGGAGCCATTCAAGAACAAAGTATTTAAGCTCAGGAGACGAGGCCCCGGCAAGAGGAGCTTGCCGGGAAGGCCAGCTAGGACACTCCAAGGAACTTCCCGCGACGCGCCTCGCGCTCCGGCAAGGCAACAAGGCCCCGGCAAGAGGAGCTTGCCGGGAAGACCAACCAAGGTACCTCGAGGCCCGGTAAGCGACAAGCCTCCGGACCCGACAAGATAACAGTAGCGGCAAGGCGCTTGCCGCGGCAGGCGGCCACTCTGTGCCTACGCTCCAGCGCATCCACCAACGTGTCGCTCTGGGGGCCTCTCCAGGCGCGCGTGGTGGGAGGCTGTGCAGCCAGCGGTGCGCAGTGGCATGCGGAGCTGACAAGATCGCCGTCGTGGCGAACGGTGGCGCCCCTAACGGTCCTTTTCTGCACTGTTGGGCGACTCAGACGGGCCATTAATGCCCTTGTCCCCTGCCGTCAGAGTTAGATAGGGTGCACTGTACAAGTAGCTGTACCAACCACCTCACTTTTTACATTTGTACCCTTCTCTACGTTGCCACCTGTCGGTGACCCCTTTGGCGTATAAAAGGAGTCCCATGCGCAACGTAGAGGGGGTTCGGTTCGTTTTCAACTCATTCGTAACCCAGAAAGACAGTACGCTCTCTCTAGAGCAAGAACAGAATAGAACCAGACAAGCAGCAGTAGGAGTATTATCTCTCCGGAGAGCTCCGAAGCTGGGTAAACTGCTCGTGTGCTTCGCCTCGATCTGCTCTTCGTGCGATCTCTGCCCCCCGCCGAACCGAAAGGTGCCCGGTCCGCCGGCCCCATAGGTGTTCGAGGATCAGTTTCCCCGACATCTTTGGCGCGCCACGTAGGGGTCGTCGAGATTGTGTGAACGTGATCCAGCATTCACACGAGCTAGATCTTCATTCCCTTCATCAACATGCCACCGAAGAAGAAGACTTCGGCGGCAGCCGCTCCGTCCAGATCACTTCCGCCACCGTTGGAGCACACTGGTGGTGGAATGGACGCCGGCGGAAGAATGGACGTCGACGAGGAAGCTCATGATGCCGCCAGGTCCAAAGAGAAGGATGCACAAACCTCGGCGACTGTACATGTTCCGCGCCACTCTCAGGAGGCACAAGATCAACAGCGTCATGGCACTCGCAGTGCCATACGCGTGATAGGCCAAGACCAAGCTGGTGGATCTCGGGGCGCTCAAGACCAGCATGCACGCCAGCATGTTGGCACGAGCGGGGCATGGTCGCCTGGACGGGATACTGCTCCTTCTAACATAGTTAGAAGTTCGAGCATGTCCCGCTCCTTGCGTCGTCCGCCACTACCACCCACCACTCCAGCAGAAGCTTTGGCACGAGCTCAACTTCTCCTAGATTACCCTCCGACGTTGGATAAGATCGACGAGTGGAGGGCCACGATTCAGAGTCTCATCGGCTACGCCAACGGCGACACTCCACGGCGGCCGAGCGTGTCGCCGCCGCTACAGGGTTGCCGGGCGCAAGCCGGTGGCGAGGAAACGGGTGGAGGTGCAACTACCATGCAATCACCGCCCCGAAGGCCAAGATCGCCGACTCGCCGGATCCACCTCGACAGCGACTCCACTGCATCGTCGGATCCACGAGCTCATCGCGATCAGCGCCAAGTCCTTCATGATCGGCAACAAGAAGACGCTCGAACTCGCATCGAGCGTCGAAGAGAAGCGCGACGTCAATCCGACAAGCGCGCTGGGCCCTCTGATGACATGCATGCGCCAGGGGAACCAGGCGATCTGCCGTATGCGGTAGGTTGCCCTGCGTTCACCCGTGAGCTGCGGCAAGTCCAGTGGCCCAGCACGAAAAACTTCAAGCCAGATTTACCGGAGAAGTACGACGGCAAGACGCATCCGTCAGAGTTCCTCAGCATCTACACCATCGCCGTGCAGGCTGCCGGGGGACGGGGTGACAAGATCCTTGCCAACTACTTCCCGCTGGTGCTCAAGCCCAACGTCAGATCTTGGCTCATGCACTTGCCGGACAACTCAATATCCTCTTGGGCTGATCTGTGCCATCAGTTTGTCGGCGCCTTCACAGGCGGACACAAGCCTCATGGCCAGGAGAGTGATCTTCATCTGCTCGCCCAGAAGGAAGGAGAGCCCCTGCGCAAGTACATTCAGAGATTC
Source organism: Triticum dicoccoides (assembly GCF_002162155.2). NCBI lineage: Eukaryota > Viridiplantae > Streptophyta > Magnoliopsida > Poales > Poaceae > Triticum > Triticum dicoccoides. Next base: position 413,560,551 of record NC_041391.1, on the reverse strand, counting down.
AGCAGTGTGCAGCACAACATCCCAGACGTCCACCCTGCCGCGGTGATCAGCGCGTTCCATCAGAACGTGCGGAACCGCAGGATGCGGGAGGAAATGGTGATGTGCAAGATCAGGGACGTCAGTGAGCTATATGCACTGGCCGACAAGTGTGCACGTGCTGAGGAAGGGAGGAGACTCCCCGGAGAGAATGTAGGAGCGGGAGGATCTGACAGTGAGGATGCTACCCCGCCAAGGAAAAACCGGCGGCGGAACAACAGAAGGAGGAAAGGCAAAGAGGTGCTAGTTGTTAAGCAGTCCGGCAACGGTGGTGGCGCCAAGGAAGCCAAAGCTGGTGACTCTGGCAAGGAGGTTGCCGCGGAGGTGGCGGTCGCCGACAAGCAGGACAGCACCAACAAGCAGTATTGCAAGATCCACCGCACCAAGGGCCATGATCTCCAGAACTGTAAGAAAGTCGAGCAACTTGTTGAGCAACAGAAAGCTGAATACGAGCGGCGCGACAAGGAGAAGGCCCAGGAAGGTGCTGGGGGATCCGGCAAGAAATGTTCTGGCCGAGGAGGACGCCGCGGCAAGGCCAAGCAGCGGCAAGGAGACAGACCTCCCCGCGGCCGCGACAAGGATGAAGATGACAACGACGATGAAGACACGGATGACGAGGAGACTGATGAGCAGGAGTTCCAGAAAGCCACAGAGGTCCTGTGCGTTGACGGTGGTGCTTCTCTGCATACCTCGCACCGTCAGCTCAAGCAGTGGGTGCGGGAAGTTAATGCAGCAGAACCACCCATCGAGTCACGCAAGCCTCTGAAATGGTCCGACATGCCTATCATCTTTGATATTGAGGACCACCCGGATCGCATAACTGCGGTCGGGTGCTTGCTGATGTTGGTTTCACCAACAATCCGCAACCTCAAGGTCACTAAGATGCTAGTAGACGGCGGGGCCGGCTTGAACCTGATCTCCTCCGCGGTGCTCCAGAAACTCCAGATCCCCGACAGCGAGCTCGAAGAGACCGGTACATTTCAAGGAATCAACCCGGGAAGGAGCAAGCCGAAGGGAAAGATCACGTTGCCGGTAACATTTGGCAGCGAACTGAACTTCAGGACTAAGAGGGTCACATTTGATGTTGCTGACATTCCATTACCTTACAATGGAATCCTTGGCCGTCCAGCACTCGCCAAGTTCATGGCAGCCTCTCACTATGCGTACAACGTACTAAAAATGCCAGGCCCGATAAGTGTCATCTCTGTCCCTGGCGACAAGAAGGATGCTCTTATCTGTGCCGACAAGATCTACCGGGAAGCATCGGCCGCAGCAGAACGCAAGACACTTGCCGCTGAAGCTCCCGGGGAGAAGAAGACCAAGTCCAGCAAGAGCTCTGATGCCCACTCCGTCAAGCGCACCTCTTCGGAGTGCTGCGCTACCGTCGAGGACGCACCATCGAGCTCCACCGGCAAGTGTAAGAAGGCAATGGCAGCTCCACCTGAGACCAAGAAGGTGTCCACCAAGGAGGATGGCGCTAGTGGTACCTTCACCATCAGCGCCACTCTTGACCCCAAATAGGAAAGCGCGCTCGTTGCTTTCCTGCGGGCGAATGTCGACGTGTTTGCATGGCAACCGTCTGATATCCGCGGTGTTCCCAGGAAAGTAATTGAGCACCACCTTGCCGTCTGTCCTCATGCGCGGCCCGTCAAGCAGAGAGTCAGGAAGCAGGCAGTGGACCGCCAAGAATTCATCGTAGAAGAAATCAAGAAGTTGGAAGCAGCAGGCCTTGTCAGAGGAGTGCTCCATCCCACGTGGTTGGAAAATCCTGTTGTTGTGCGCAAGGCTAACGGGAAATGGAGACTTTGTATTGACTTCACTGATGTTAATAAAGCTTGTCCCAAAGACCCATTTCCCTTGCCGCGCATTGACCAGATTGTTGACTCCACAGCCGGATGTGATTTGCTTTCATTTCTTGATGCATACTCAGGATACCATCAAATCTTCATGGCAGAAGAGGATGAAGAGAAAACCGCATTTATCACCCCGTGTGGCACGTACTGCTTCGTACGGATGCCTTTCGGCTTGAAGAATGCTGGTTCAACATTTGCAAGGGTAGTCCACCATGCTTTTGAGCCGCAAATGCACAGAAATGTGGAAGCTTACATGGATGTCATAGTGGTCAAGAGTAAGAACAGGGCGACCCTGATTCAAGATTTAGATGAGACATTTGCAAATCTGCGCAAGATCAACCTCAAGCTTAACCCCGAGAAGTGCGTGTTTGGAGTCCCTTCCGGCAAGCTTCTCGGGTTCTTCGTGTCTCAGCGGGGAATTGAAGCCAATCCCGACAAGATCAAGGCCATTGAGCAGATCGAAGCACCAAAACGCGTCAAGGATGTACGAAGGCTTGCCGGTTGTGTGGCTGCTCTCAGCAGGTTTATCTCTAGATCTGCTGAGCACGCCCTGCCATTTTTCAAAATTTTGAAAAAGGCAGGTCCAATGAAATGGACTCCGTTACAGGACTTGAAGAGATACCTGTCCTCCACTCCAACACTTGTCGCACCTAAGCCGCAAGAGAAGTTGCTGCTATATATAGCGGCAACCAATCAAGTGGTTAGTGCTGCGTTAGTAGCGGAGAGAGAGGCAGATGATGAGCCAGCAACCACGGCAGATGCATCCGGCAACAAGCAGGGGGCTTCGCCGACAAGCTCTGGTCCCGACAAAGATGGATCTGCGCAGGAGCATGATAAGATGCAGAAGAGAATGGTGCAGCGTCCAGTTTACTTTGTCAGTTCCCTTCTGCAGGGGGCTAGATCAAGGTACTCTAGTGTGCAGAAGTTGCTTTTCGGCCTCCTCATGGCCTCGTGAAAGCTACGCCATTACTTCCAAGCACATGAAATCACAGTCGTCACTCGCTTTCCGCTGAAGAGGATACTGCAAAATCCAGAAGCAACAGGCAGGATTGTCGAGTGGGCGCTGGAACTGTCAAGCTTTGGCCTCAAGTTTGAGAGCACTTCAACTATCCAAAGCAGAGCATTGGCAGAGTTCATAGCAGAGTGGACGCCAACCCCAGATGAAGAAATTCCAGAGACGAGCATCCCCGTCAAAGAGGCAAGCAGAGAGTGGCTGATGTACTTTGATGGTGCCTTCTCGCTGCAAGGTGCTGGTGCGGGCGTGTTGCTTGTCGCACCCACCGGAGAGCACCTCAAGTATGTAGTCCAGATGCATTTTCCCAAGGAGCAAGCAACCAACAATACTGCAGAGTATGAAGGATTTCTTGCCGGTCTCAGAATCGCAGCAGACCTTGGGATCAAGAAGCTCATTGTCAGGGGTGACTCACAGCTTGTCATCCGCCAAGTGAACAAGAACTACCAGAGTCCGTTGATGGAAGCATATGTTGATGAAGTGAGGAAGCTAGAAGAGCACTTTGACGGCCTACAGATGGAACATATCCCGAGAGCTCAGAATGACATTGCTGATGGCCTGTCAAAGTGCGCCGCACTAAAGTCACCTGTGGAACCAGGATCTTTGTCCTCAAGTTGACTCAACCATCCGTAACACCCTCAACTGGACAAAGCAAGAAGATGAAGTTGGTCTCTGGCGACTACTTTCCGGCAGAGCTCCCCGAAGCCGCCGCCAAGAAAGTCCCCAAGATCAACACGAAGAATGCTAAGGGGCAGTCTGCTCCGGCAAACCTTATGGTTTGTTCCGTTGAAGCAGATGCTCCCGACAAGTTTTGCTCCGGCAAGCTTGCCGGGGAACATCAAGCTCCGGCAGGGCCGCAAGTCCTTGCCGTAGAGGCGGATGTTCCCGCAGTAGCAGGTGTGCCTTTAGTCCTTGTTGTCGAGCCACAAGCTCCAGCATGGGCACAGCAGATTGTCCATTTCCTTCAGACAGGAGAACTTCCCGAAGAGCAAGAAGAAGCGGAAAGAGTAGCCCGGCAGTCAAGTATGTACCAGCTTGTCGATAGCATACTGTACAGAAGAAGACTCAACGGTGTGAAATTGAAGTGTATTTGCCAGGATGATGGACAAAAGCTATTGGCAGAGATACATGGAGGCATATGTAGCCACCACATAGGCGCAAGGGAACTTGCCGGCAAAGCTTTCCGGCAAGGCTTCTTTTGGCCGACAGCCCTCCAGGATGCAACTGCACAAGTAGCCAAGTGTGAAGCATGCCAGTTCCACTCCAAAAAGATACACCAGCCAGCTCAAACTCTCTAGACGATCCCTTTATCCTGGCCATTTTCGGTTTGGGGGCTCGATATCCTCGGCCCTTTCCCCCGAGCTGTCGGGGGCTTTGAGTACTTGTACGTCGCAATCGACAAGTTCACAAAGTGGCCGGAAGTGCAGCCAGTGAGGAAGGTGACAGCACAATCAGCAGTCAAGTTCTTCAGGTCAATTGTTTGCCGTTTCGGGATCCCTGACAGGATCATCATCGACAACGGCACGCAATTCACGAGTCGCACCTTCATGCAGTACGTCCAAGACCTTGGCGCCAAGGTCTGCTTCGCTTCTGTTGCTCATCCGAGAAGCAACGGTCAAGCAGAGAGGGCAAATGCTGAAGTGCTACGCGGGCTCAAGACCAGAACTTTCGACAGGCTGCGCAAGTGCGGAAGAAACTGGATCGAGGAGCTGTCGGTGGTTCTTTGGTCGATCAGAACGACGCCAAATCGAGCCACTGGCCAGACACCTTTCGCTCTAGTCTACGGAGCAGAGGCAGTTCTCCCCACGGAACTCGTATATGGGTCACCTCGAGTGCTCGCTTATGATGAGCTTGAGCAAGAGCAGCTGCGACAAGACGATGCGCTGCTCCTTGAGGAAGATCGTCTTCAGGCTGCTGTACGAGCTGCTCGATACCAGCAAGCTTTGCGCCGCTACCATAGCCGCAAAGTTAAGGCCAGAAGCTTCGAGGAAGGTGACCTTGTTCTTCGGCGCGTTCAGTCCGCCAAGAATTCCAACAAGTTGACGCCGAAGTGGGAAGGCCCTTATCGGGTGAGACGAGTCACAAGGCCCGGCGTTGTCCGCCTTGAGACCGACGATGGCATTCTGGTGAGCAACTCCTGGAACATAGAACATCTTCGTAAGTTCTTCCCGTAGGGCGCGGTTGCCGGAACCCCGTTCCGGCAACCACCTTTTATACAAGTCTTGTCGCTGTTGCATGTAATCCTTTGTACAAAGCCGGGCGTAGATCCCGTGCATAAAAAGAACCCCATGTGCTCCGCACAACTTGTCCATTTCATGGATTAGTTTCTTTCTCGCATATGTTATCTGACACTTTGTGCAGCACCTACATCCGGTGAGCAGTAACGAGCCGAAGGGCTCCATATCGTTATTTTCTCTTCTTTCTTCTTTCTCAACAAAGGAAAAGGAGGTTCCCTCGCACACATGTTTGCCGGGGGGAAGGAGAAGATTGTGGTATGGACCAGGCGTCGTTCAAGCGAAGTCTTGCCTTGCCGGGAAGCAAACGACAGAAAAGCTAAGTTGCCAAAGTTTGAGCAATCAGTTTTTTAAAAAAAAAATTGAGTTATCTTCCTCGAACGACCCTGCTTTGTATGGAAAACCTGTGCGCGGAGGTACCAACTCGTGGCTAGTTGCGCCCTTACTTTGTTTCGAGTCCGCTCAATAGCTTAAGTGTGCTGCATCTAGTCGCGACAAGGTTTCTTGTCAGAAGCAGCGCCGCCAGTAGGCTGCTGAAGTTCCGCACTCAGCGCTCGCGGCTCGGATGCCTGCGCCGACAAGTTCCCTAGAAGCGTAGGGTAAAAACATACAAAGGAAGGAATCTAGTAGAGGAAATAACATAGCAATTGATAACAGAAATAAAGTTATATTACAAGATGACTTGTCGCAGCTCTAACAGAATGTTTTCATAACATGATTAGCAGCGGCAAGGGAAAAGAAGAAATGGACAGCCTAGTCTATGCGTCCGCCCTCGACCCTCTTGATCTCGCTCACCTTGTCCACAATGGGTGCGACAAGGGCCTTGAGTGCATCCAGATCGGCGTCAGGCGGCAAGGACCTGAGGACGTTGGTGAAGCTGAGGCCTGGATTGCGGAAGGCCACCTTCATCAGCACCTTTTGGAGGACCCCGGCGCAGATTTTGCGCGACTCGTCGGCCAGCTGCTTCGGGATCCTCTCCCGGAGCCGCTGGAGTGCCGTCGCCACGCCCTTGAAGAACAGGTTGAGCTTGGCGCTGGGTTGAAGACTCTCGTCGGAAGGATACCCAAAGTCCTCCATCCCCAGCTGCGCCAGCTCCTTGTTGATGACTGCGGCAATGTTCACCAGACCCTCGGTCCAGTGCTCCACAGTGTCCCTGAACGAGTTCTGGGTAACTGCAATGCTCTCCAGCAGCGCCGCGTCAGCCTTGACCTTCTTCGACAAGGTCTTCTCCCGCTCCTTGACGGCCTCCAGCGTCTGTGTCAGCGTGGCCAGCTTCAGCTCCAGGTCTGCTTTGGAATCCTTGGCGGCGCTGAGCTCCTTGCCCCTCTTAGGGAGAAGACCTTGCAGCTCACCGTGGGCGGCAGCATCCTTCTCACACTCACGCTTGAGCGCGGCAAGCTCCTCGCCGCTCTTCCCAATGTTGGCCTCCAGCTGCGCCACCTTCTCCTCCAGCTCTTTCTTGGCGGCCTCTGCAATTGCCGCAGCGTCCTTTGCCTCCTTGAGCGCCCCGCCAAGTGCTTGCTTGCGCTCGGCGAGCTCTTCCTCGTAGCTGTCGAGGTTGGCCTTCCGCTGCACTAGTTCACCTTCCCGCGCGGACTGCTTCTCGGCGGCCAGCCTTTGCTCCTCCTCAGCTTCGGCCTTCTCGAGAAGGAAGGCAGTGCGCTCCTTGTCGAGTCGCTCCCGCTCCTGCGCCAGGGACCGGAGAGCTTCTTGATTGTGGCCCCGGAGCTCCTCCGCGCGCTTCTCCATGTCAACTCCCGCCTTCACGACAAGCGCTTCCCGGGAAGCCAGCTTGGCTTGCCGGGCGCGGTAGAGTGACAGCAGCTTCCGCAGCAGTTGCTCTTCCTCAGGCTCGCCGCTGCTGCTGCTGGGCGCGTCGACCAACGACAGTCCAGCAGAGGCGAGCACCTCCCCGTCGAAAGCTTCCCCCTCGACCGGCGCCCTGGAGCTCGATGCCCAGGGTAGCTTGATGAAGATATTGTCGCCGGCCTTCAAGTAGGCGCCGGGCTGGGGCTCCTCGGAGCCTGGCTCCGCAGAAGCGGCAGAGGGATCGGCAGTCGGCGCAGCGCCTGGCGCTCCTGCGGCCTCAGGGTCGTCAGTGCGATCGCCCGAGCCCTCGCCGGCTTCTGCAGCGGCAGCCCTGGCGGCCTCCTCGCCGGCGGTCTCATCAGCACCAGCCCTTTCCTCGCCGGCGCCCTCTGTCTCCAATGGCTCAGCAGCAGAGGGGTCTGAAGAACGAAGAAGGGAGGAAAATCAATCAAAAATCCAAGAGAAGAAAATCAGAAGAAGAAGAGCCCAAGGGAAAGTTTCTGGGCAAGTAGATTACCTGTGCCAAGATCTGCAGTTGCGGCCTCGGTCGCTGCAGGATCAACGGTGCTGTCCCTTGCCAGAGAGTTCCCCCTTGCCGGAGAGCGCTCCCTTGCCGGGGACTCCCTTGGCGGCGCAGTCGAAGCAGATGGCACTTCGGGACCAGCTTCCGGGCGCTCCTGATGTGACTGCTCTGCTCCTGCACAAATCAACAAGCAAGATATCAAACGAAGGAAAATGCACTCATGCACGCCCGACAGCAAAGAAAAAACTATGAACTTACGCTGGGGGCTGCTTTGAGGAGTGATTGCCGGGTCCGTCAAGGTGGTCTCGGACCCACCTCCTGCTGACACGATGGGGTCATCCTCGATGACAATCACCGCGCCCTTGGCCCTCTTTGCCGCTCTCTGGGCCAGCGTCCTGAAAAGAAAGGAGTCCAGAGTGGAGCAAGTCAGATACAAGATATAAACAACAAGATTGAAGAACTACAATAGCACCAAAGAAACTTACTCTTCTTCCTCCTCGTCGGAGCTGAGCGCGGAAAGATCAAAGTCCGGCCCACCTCCGGTGCGGCGAGGCGGAGCAGTAGGATCCCTTGCCCGCTTGGCGGGGGCGGTGGCGGTGGCCCGAGAAGATCCCGCTCCAGTTGCCGCTGTTGCGTGAGGCGCTCCCGCGGCAACATTGCTTGCCGCGGTAGAGCGCGTCGCACGGCTCGGCGGTTGTTGACCCGGCTGCCGCCCCGCTGCGTCCCCAGCCCTGCGAAGGTGCCTTCTTGGCGGGGCCGGGGGCTCTGCCTGTGGCAAGTTTTCTGAAGGCTCGGGCTCCTCCTCGCCGGCCTCGCTCAGCTCGGCTTCGGAACCGGCAGGCTCCTCCTCGCCCATGAACTTCGCACGCTCGGCAAGGTTTGCCGCCTCTGCAGCCTCCGCCTCCTCCACAGTGAACCCAAACACGCCCGCGGCAGCTGCGGCCGCAACCTCTTCCGCCCTAGTGGCGATGCGCTGCAGCTCCTCGTCGGTGGTGTCACGGGTGAGGCTCTTCTGCTCGTCAGCGCAGACCGGCACTTCTTCCAAATTGTCGAAGAACGCTTGCACGACGTCATCCGCAGGCTCTTGGCAAGTTGGAACGATTACGTGTGAATCACACAATGGCATCATGGCGCGGATCCGGTCAAGCGAAGAATTGTTGCATAATGGGACAACGCCCCTCGGCAGCGTGAATGGGTGCTGGGGGTCGCGTTTGAACAACTCCAAGAGCATTGCATCCAGCTCCAAGACGGTGAAGTTATAGTTGAGGCCCGGCCGTAGCCTCATGATGTCCGCCGAGTTCTTGAATTCCCAGGCGGGCCTCCCCCTCTCCTGCAGGGGGGCGATGCTGTGGCGGAGGAAATCTGCGCCTACAGCGCCTACAGTGAGCCCGGCAAGCCTGAGGCGAAGGATCCTAGTAATGGCGATCTTCAGCCTCTCGTCTTTCGGGGCCACGTTGCTCCAGTCATTGCCGCGCACTATTGGAGTTTGGCGCACGGCGGTGAAGGGCTGCGGATTCTCCTCGACAATCCAGCACCACTCCGCTCTCCACTCATCCTACTTGCTGCGGAGCTCACCCTCCAAGTACGCCTCCTTCTTGCCGACTCTCGAGATCCAGGTGATCCCTCCGGCAAGCGGCTCTCCTCTCTCTACCCGAGGTATGAAGTAGTGGCGGAAAAGGGCAACACTGGGGTGGACTCCGACAAAGTTTTCGCACAAATGTGCGAAAACTGCCATGGTCAGAACGGCGTTGGGGGTGAAGTCAAGGAGGCGGAAGTCGTATGTGTTCATAATATCACAGAAGAACTCCGAGAAGTGCGGGCAGAGCCCGCAATAGAAGAATAGCGCGAAGAATGGGTACCCGGTTGGAGCCAGCTCCGAAGCAGCGGCCGGGAGTACCCTCGTGCGCGGATGCGCACGCGTCTCCGTCTCCCAAAAGAGGTAGAAGTACTCCCTCAGCTCCTGCACGCCGAGCTGAGGGGAGAAGATCGCCCGCTCCTTCCGTAGCGCCGCGAGCCGGTGCGCCTCGGCCGACTTCACGCCCTTTCCCTTGTCGGCTTTCGGGGCCATGGCGGAGGTGGTGAGGGAGGTCGACGGCGTGGTGAAGCTGGTGGCAATGGGGGGCGGAGCGCTGATCTCTCGGCTTCGAGAAGAAGGGGGGAGCGGCGGAGGTCCGTGAAGATGGAGTAGCAGCAACCAGCGAGGGGGATCGAACTGCCCCTGTTTTCTCTGCTTATAAAGAGGGACGGGGCGGACGTTTCGCCCTTCCGAATAAACAACCACCCACGATCTCTCCCACGATGCCGCATTCAACGCGTGCCGTTATGGGAGAGCGCGGTGGATGCGGAGCGAGATTTGGTGTGGCCCAGCCCGCGTGTGCCCGTGCCCTGTCTTGGGCCTGGCCCAACAGCGCTCGGCACCGTGTCTGGCCCAGGCCCGGGGGCTCCTCTCGGTGTACTAGAATAGGGGTACCGTAGTACCCCGAACTTGTGCACGGGCAGTTGCAGCAGCCCGCGGCAAGGCTTGCCCGGTGAACGCCAAGATCCTCCATGGTTCCCTTGGAGCCATTCAAGAACAAAGTATTTAAGCTCAGGAGACGAGGCCCTGGCAAGAGGAGCTTGTCGAGAAGGCCAGCCAGGACACTCCAAGGAACTTGCCGCGAAGCGCCTCGCGCTCCGGCAAGGCAACAAGGCCCCGGCAAGAGGAGCTTGCGGGGAAGACCAACCAAGGTACCTCGAGGCCCGGTAAGCGACAAGCCTCCGGACCCGACAAGATAACAGCAGCGGCAAGGCGCTTGCCGCGGCAGGCGGCCACTCTGTGCCTACGCTCCAGCGCATCCACCAACGTGTCGCTCTGGGGGGCCTCTCCAGGCGCGCGTGGCGGGAGGCTGTGCAGCCAGTGGTGTGCAGTGGCATGCGAAGCTGACAAGATCGCCATCGTGGCGAACGGTGGCACCCCTAACGGTCCTTTTCTGCACTGTTGGGCGACTCAGACGGGCCTTTAATGCCCTTGTCCCCTGCCGTCAGAGTTAGGTAGGGTGCACTGTACAAGTAGCTGTACCAACCACCTCACTTTTTACATTTGTACCCTTCTCTACGTTGCCACCTGTCGGTGACCCCTTTGGCGTATAAAAGGAGGCCCATGCGCAATGTAGAGGGGATTCGGTTCGTTTTCAACTCATTCGTAACCCAGAAAGACAGTACGCTCTCTCTAGAGCAAGAACAGAATAGAACCAGACAAGCAGCAGTAGGAGTATTATCTCTCCGGAGAGCTCCGAAGCTGGGTAAACTGCTCGTGTGCTTCGCCTTGATCTGCTCTTCGTGCGATCTCCGCCCCCCGCCGAACCGAAAGGGGCCCGGTCCGCCGGCCCCATAGGTGTTCGAGGATCAGTTTCCCCGACAATGTTGAAGCCCAAATTTTAGAAGACGGGAAGTCGAAAGCATCACGGTCTTCAGTCTCGGTTAATGATCTCCACTGCTGCAAGAATAGGCAAGACTTAAATAAGCAATCAGAAGGTTTAATAGAAAAAATATGCTCGATAGTAAATTTGTTCCCAATTGTCCAAAGGCCCCAGCAAACCACAGCTAGGCCAACCCAAAACAAACGCTTGGTGACCCCTACTAGGCCATTAGATAAAACCCAGAGCTCAGAGAAGGAGGAAGGGCTCCAGGAGACCCGCAGCCAGAACCTAATGCAGCACCAAACCAACTTGGCCAAGACACAGTTGAAGAAAATGTGGTTCGTGTCCTCCATGTCTCCGCATAACACACGTCTGTCTGAGCCCGGGCCATTGCTTTTATGAATTTGATCCGCCATAGGCAGGCAACCTTGGAAGGCTTGCCATAAGAAAATCTTCACCTTGGGAGGGATACGAGCACGCCAAATAGGTCTAAACTTAGCAATGGGGTTACCAGAAAAACAGCCAGACGAGGAATGGGGCCAGACAACTGAGTCCTCTCTCTCCGAGAGCACAGGGATGAAAGCAACAAGTCATTGACAAGGATCAAACTCTTTAGGAGACAGAGAATGAAGGAAGGCCAAGTGTTGGGAAACGTAGCATGCAATTTCAAAAAAATTCCTAAGCTCACGCAAGATCTATCTAGGAGATGCATTGCAACAAGAGGGGAGAGTGTGTCCATGTACCCTCGTAGACCGAAAGCGGAAGCGTTAACTTAACCCGGTTGATGTAGTCGAACGTCTTCTCGAATCGACCGATCAAGTACCGAACGTATGGCACCTCCGAGTTCTGCACACGTTCAGCTCGATGACGTCCCTCGAACTCTTGATCCAGCAGAGTGTCTATGGAGTAGAAGAGTTTCGTCAGCACGACGACATGGTGACGGTTTTGGTGATGTGATCCACATAGAGCTTCGCCTAAGCACTCCGACAATATGACCGGAGGAGTAAATGGTGGAGGGGGCACCGCACACGGCTAAGAATCAGTTGATGTGCTTTGGGGTTCCCCCTACCCCCGTATATAAAGGAGGAGAGGGGAGGCCTCGGCCCTACGGGGGGCGCCAAGTGTGGGGAGTCCCACTAGGACTCCTAGTCCTAGTCGGCCCCCCTTCCTTTCCAACGGAGGGAAAAAGAGGGAAGTGGAGGGAGAGAGGGAGAAGGAAAGGGGGGACGCGCCCCCTCCCCCTTGTCCAATTCGTACTCCCATGGGGGGCACCTCTTGTGGCCTGCATCCTGCTCTCCACTATGGCCCAATAAGACCCATTACTTACCCGGGTTGAGACACCACGTGATGATCGGGTGTGATAGACTCTACGTTCACATACAATGGGTGCAAGACAGTTTTGCACATGCGGAATACTTGGGTTAAACTTGACGAGCCTAGCATGTATAAACATGGCCTCAGAACACTGGAGACTGAAAGGTCGAACGTGAATCATATAGTAGATATGACCAAAATAGAGATGTTCACCATTGATGACTACCCCATCTCACGTGATGATCGGACATGGATCAGCTGATTTGGATCACGTATCATTTAGATGACTTGAGAGATGTCTATCTAAGTGGGAGTTCTTAAGTAATTTGATTAATTGAACTTAATTTATCATGAACTTAGTCCTGGCAGTATTTGCAAATCTATGTTGTAGATCAATAGCTCGCGATATAGCTCCCATATTTTTGATATGCTCCGAGAGAAAAATAAGTTGAAAGATGATAGTAGCAATGATGTGCACTGGGTCCGTGATCTGAGGATTATCCACATTGCTGCACAGAGGAATTATGTCCTTGATGCGCCGCTAGGTGACAGACCTATTGCAGGAGCAAATGTAGACATTATGAATGTTTGACAGGCTTGATATGATGACTACTTGACAGTTTAGTGCACCATTCTTTACGTCTTAGAATCAGGGCTTCCAAGACGTTTTGAGCGCCATGGAACATATGAGATGTTCCCAGAGCTGAAATTGGTATTTCGGACTTATGCTTGTGTTGAGAGGTATGAGACCTCTGGCAAGTACTTTGCCGACAAGATGGAGGAGAATAGCTCAGCTAGTGAGCATGCACTCAGAATGTCTAGGTACGACAATCAAGTGGGAGTTAATCTTCCAGGTAAGATTGTGATTGACACAATTCTCTGTTCACTATCACCAAGCTACTAGAACTTTCGTGATGAACTATAATATGCAAGGGATGACAAAAATGATTCCCGAACACTTCGCGATGATGAAATCAGCGACGGTAGAAATTAAGAAAGAGCATCAAGTGTTGATGGTTAACAAGACCACTAGTTTCAAAAAAAGGGCAAGAGAAAGAAAGGGAACTTCAAGAAGAATGGCAAGCAAGTTGCCACTCCCATGAAGAAACCCAAAGCTGGACCCAAGCCTGAATAAGTGCTTCTACTGCAAAGGAAATGGTCATTGGAATACGGAACTGCCCCCAAACACTTGGCGGATAAGAAGGATGGTAAAGTAAACAAAGGTATATTTGATATACATGTTATTGATGTGTACTTTACTAGTGTTTGTCGTAGCCCCTGGGTATTTGATACCTGTTCAGTTGCTAAGATTAGTAACTCGAAACAGGAATTGCAGAATGAACAGAGACTAGTTAAGGATGAAGTGGCGATGTGTGTTGGAAGTGATTTGAAGGTTGATATGATCACCATCGCACACTCCCTCTACCTTCGGGATTAGTGTTAAACCTAAATAAATGTTATTTGGTGTTTGCATTGAGCATGAATATGATTGGTCATGTTTATTGCAATACAGTTATTCATTTAAAGTCAGAGAATAATTGTTTTTTTGTTTACATGAATAAAACCTTCTATGGTCATACACCCAAAGTGAATGGTTTATTGAATCTCGATCGTACTGATACACATATTCATAATATTGATGTCAAAAGATGCAAAGTTGGTAATGATAGTGCAACATATTTGTAGCACTGCCGTTTATATCATATTGGTGTAAATCGCATGAAGAAACTCCATGCAGATGGACTTTTGGAATCACTTGATTATGAATCATTTGATACTTGCGAACCATGCCTCATGGGCAAGATGACTAAAACTCCATTCTACGGAACAATGGAGTGAGCTAATGACTTACTGGAAATAATAATACCAATGTATGCGGTCCGATGAGTGTTGAAGCACGCGGCGGGTATCGTTATTTTCTCACCTTCAATGATGATTTGAGTAGGTATGGGTATATCTACTTGAGGAAACATAAGTCTAAAACGTTTGAAAAGTTCAAAGAATTTCATAGTGAAGTAGAGGATCATCGTAACAAGAAAATAAAGTTTCTATGTCTGATGGAGAACGCCAATATTTGAGGTACGAGTTTGGCTATAAAACAATGTGGAATAGCTTCACCACTCACGCCACCTGGAACACCACATCATAGTGGTGTATCCTAACATCGTAACCATACTTCATTGGGTGTGGTGCATTCTATGATGTCTCTTACCGATTTACCACTATCATTTTGGGGTCATGCATTAGAGACAGCCGCATTCACATTAAATAGGGCACCATCTAAATCCATTGAGATAACAACGTATGAACTATGGTTTGGCAAGAAACCTAAGCTATCATTTCTTAAAGTTTGGGGTTGCGACACTTATGTCAAAAGACTTCAGCCTGATAAGCTCGAACCCAAATCGAAGAAGTGCGTCTTCATAGGATACCCTAAGGAAACAATTGGGTACAGTTCCTACCACAGATCCTAAGGCAAGATCTTTGTTGCTAAGAATGGATCCTTTCAAGAGAAGGAGTTTATCTCGAAAGAAGTGAGTGGGAGGAAAGTAGAACTCGATGAGGTGATCGTACCTTCTCTCGAATTGAGAAGTAGCACATCAGAGAAATCTGTTCCCGTGATGCCTACACCAACTACAGAGGAAACAAATGATAATGATCATGAAACTTCAGATCAAGTTGCTACTGAACCTCGTAGGTCAACCAGAGCATGATCCGCACCAGAGTGGTACGGTAATCCTATTCTAGAAGTCATGTTATTAGACCAAGGCGATCCTACAAACTATGAAGAAGCTATGACGAGCCCAGATTCCGACAGATGGCTTGAGGCCATGAAATCTGAGATAGGATCCATGTATGAGAACAAAGTGTGGACTTTGGTGGACTTGCTCGATGATCGGCAAGCCATAGAGAATAAATGGATCTTCAAGAAGAAGACTGACGCTGATGGTAATGTTACTGTCTACAAAGCTTAGCTTGTTACAAAAGGTTTTCGACAAGTTCAAGGAGTTGACTACAATGAGACCTTCTCACCCGTAGTGATGCTTAAGTCCGTCTGAATCATGTTAGCAATTGCCGCATTTTATGAACATAAAATCTGGCAAATGGAAATCAAAACCACATTCCTCAATGGATTTCTTAAAGAAGAGTTGTATATGATGCAACCAGAAGGTTTTGTTGATCCTAAAGGTGCTAACAAAGTGTGCAAGCTCCAGTGATCCTTCTATGGACTGGTGCAAGCATCTCGGAATTGGAATATACGCTTTGATGAGGTGATCAAAGCATATGGTTTTATACAGACTTTCGGTGAAGCCTGTATTTACAAGAAAGTGAGTGGGAGCTCTATAGCATTTCTGATATTATATGTGGCTGGCATATTACTGATTGGAAATGATATATAATTTCTGGATAGCATAAAAGGATACTTGAATAAGAATTTTTTAATGAAAGACCTCGGTGAAGCTACTTATGTATTGGGCATCAAGATCTATAGAGATAGATCGAGATGCTTAATAGGACTTTCACAAAGCACATTGTCGGTGTAAAAACCGGTGGATCTCGGGTAGGGGGTCCCGAACTGTGCGTCTGAGGTTGATGGTAACAGGAGGCAGGGGACACGATGTTTACCCAGGTTTGGGCCCTCTCTATGGAGGTAATACCCTACTTCTTGCTTGATTGATCTTGATGAATATGAGTATTATAAGAGTTGATCTACCACGAGATCGTAATGGCTAAAACCCTAGAAGTCTAGCCTATATGATTATGATCGCCTCTACGGACTAAGCCCTCCGATTTATATAGACACCGGAGGGGACTAGGGTTGTACAAAGTCGGTTATAGCGAAAGGAATCTTCATATCTGGGCGCCAAGCTTGCCTTCCATGCCAAGGAGAGTCCCATCTAGACAAGGGAGAGAGTATTCTGTCTTGTATCTTCACGCCCCAATAGTCTGTCCCATGCTACATAGTCCGGCTGTTCGAGGACCCCTAAATCCAGGACTCCCTCAGTAGCCCCTGAACCAGGCTTCAATGATGAGGTGTCCGGCGCGCGGATTGCCTTCGGTATTGCAAGGTGGGTTCCTTGTCTGAATACTCCAAAATAGTCTTTGAACACAAGAATCGTGTCCGGCTCTGCAAAATAAATTCCACACACAACCGCAAAGAGTATAATATTTCACGAGTCCAATCCACTGACAACTTTTTGTAGCGTGACATCGCGTCGCCGCCCGGCCATTATTTCGAACCATTTTTAGCCTGCCGCTCCATATTTCGAGATGCGGTTTCATTGGCACGTCTTGTCAAAGCAGATATCGTGTCCCCTTATTGCGGGATTCTCATCAATACGGGTGTGGGTAACCCAACTGTTCTGTTGGCATGATTCCTTAGGAATAGGCAGGTTTTAAGGCCTAGGAGGGGGCATTTGATATTCGTCGCCTTTATAAAGGGGCTAAGACCCGTCTTTTCTCCTTCACGCCAACCCTTTCCTCAACCTCTCCCACCTCGAGTTCTAGCACCCAAGTTTCAATTGAATCGGTTCGCGCTTCCCAGTCATGTCCGAACCCAGCCCCCACTCTAGAGGTACGCCAGGCACCTCGTCCGGGGAGATTGGGACTCCCTCTTACGAAGACGAAAGGGAATGAGAAAATGACATCCCTTCTCCCATGGGAAGAAGAGGACCGCCTCCGAAGACTTGAAGATAAAGGCTTCTAAGCAAGGGAAGATATCCCTGTCAGGGGGTTCTGGTTCGGGAGGCGACGTTGTCACGCAGTTCCTCCATAAGGACAAGCCCTTAGTTGAATCATAAGTGAACAAGGGTGTCTTAAACATATACCGTCCTTTCCTGGTTGCAAGGGTAGTATTTAAAATATATGTTTGCAGTCCGGCATGCAGCCTTCCTCAACAGTGCTCCTCCTCGGGGGATCTTCTTCCGGAGATGATGGAGAGCGAGACGCCTCCATAGATCTCCCCGCCCAATAGGGCAGGCGACCCTGAGGTGTCGTCCCGGAGGATCTCTCTCTACCAACAAGTGGTGCGAGGGATAATGAATACTAGGCCCGAATGTGACACTTTGGCCGTCCAGGGTCCGGGGTGTGCGGCCCCTACGGGGACCAACAATAAAGGCCCCGGACTATCCGATTTACAGCCAGAGGCGACTCTAAGGTCGAGTAAACATATTCCTTTTAAGGGAGTCCGCACCCCTATAGCCGCTTCCAGGGATCCGGAGGCATCGGATACATTGATGGACATATTGCGACATGCGCCCGTCTCAGAGGAACATCGTACCTTGATGGGTACGGTGGTTGAGAGGATTTTGTCTGCGAAAAGTGGATTGAATGAAGGCTTTGCAAGCTTGCTAAGAGGCTTCGAGGTACGTAATGTAATATTTTCAATTGTGCTATAAACGCAAAATGCGCATGTGTATATAGTAGCCTCTGAGACTCTGGTTGGCGTCCAAAGGGAGGCGATCAGAGGATCAAGAAAGATATGCCTAGGAAATAATCTAACTAATTGGAACACAGGATATTACATCCCTGGCGACTGCCCAAGCTACAGAGGTTGCAGATCTGAAGCAGAAACTTGATGTGGTGGATGATGACATCACGCTTATTAACAGGCAGCTCAACGAGGCGCAATGTATGTCTTTGGGGCAGTCAGTATATGCAAGTACTATAATATGAGCATGATGCTGAGAATTGTATACTAAGATATGCATAACTGCAGATAGTGCCACCGCAGTTGAGACCCTTCGCGCTGAGCTTGCCCGGGCCAAGGAGCAAGCCATGATGAGTAACGCGGCTGCCGAAAAGGCAACTGCTGAATTAAAGGCCGAATAGGCTGCTCGGCGCCAGTGCGAGGAGAGAATATCTACTATGGCGCTTGAGCTAAAGGATGCCACTAGCCGATGTGAATTTCTCAAGAAAGATAACAAAACCATAGCGGCCGATCTTGACAAGGCCTTACAAGAGGCGAGGGAAGCACGGTCCGAGTCTAGAGCAGCTCGGGAGGAGATCCGACAAGCTGGGGAGATCATGGCTTGTAAGCCCTTCTTATTACAAACTAAATTCGGCGATCCGAAGTATGTGATAACCTGCAAGTATATGGGATAGTTGTAGCCTCTTTCGATAAGTAAGAGTGTCGAACCCAACGAGGAGCTAAAGGTAGAACAAATACTCTCTCAAGTCCTATCGGCCACTGATACGACTCTACGCATGCTTGATGTTCGCTTTACCTAGAACAAGTATGAAACTAGAAGTACTTTGTCGGTGTGATAGGATAGGTTTGCAAGATAATAAAGAGCATGTAAATATAAACTAGGGGTTGTTTATATAAAGATGCAATAAACCAAATATAGCGAGTGTGGAGAAGTGGTGGTAGGAGTTGTGGAATTGTCCCTAGGCAATTGACTACTTTACTAGACCGATGGCAAGCTTTATGTGGGAGAGGTCACTGCTAGCATGTCATCCCTGACTTGGAATTCTATGCACTTATGATTGGAACTATTAGCAAGCATCCGCAACTACTAACATTCATTAAGGTAAAACCCAACCATAGCATTAAGATATATTGGTCCCCCTTCAATCCCGTATGCATCAATTTCTATGCTAGGTTGAAGCTTCTGTCACTCTAGCCCTCCAATACATAGTCCTATCAACATACAACTAACCCTATGGTGTTATCCACGCGCGCGCTCATATGATGGGCACCAAAGGACAGCAACATAACCACAAGCAAATTAAATCAATCATAGCAATTCATCAACCACCAATAGGACAATGAAAATCTACTCAGACATCATAAGATGAAACACATCATTGGAAAATAATATGAAGCATAAAGCACCATGTTCCAGTAGAGGGTACATCGGGTTGCGGGAGAGTGGACCTCTGTAAATAGAGGGGGGGAAGCTGATGGAGATGTTGGTGAAGATGGCGGAGGTGTTGGTGTAGATCGCGGTGATGATGATGGCTCCCGGCGGTGTTCCGGCGCCACCGGAAGCAAAGGGGAGAGAGCCCCCCTTCTTATTATTCTTCCTTGACCTTCTCCCTAGATGGGAGAAGGGTTTCCCCTCTGGTCCTTGGCTCACATGGCGTGGGAGGGGCGAGAGCCCTCCGAGATTGGATCTATCTCTCTGTTTCTGCGTTCTAGAATTCTGCCCTGGCACCGTTTCCTTTATATCTGGAGATCCATAACTCCGATTGGATTGAAACCTTCGCCAAGATCTTTTTCCAAAAATTAGCTTTCTTGCGGCCAAAGTAGAGCATCAACCGCCCTACGAGTAGCCCAGGAGGGTGGGGGCGTGCCCACCTAGAGTGGGTGTGGGCCCCTATCTCGTGGACACCTCGGGCACCGTCTCATGTTGACTTTACTTTCCAAAAATCACAAATATTCCAAAATAATTCTCCGACCATTTTTATCCCGTTTGGACTCCATTTGATATGGGGTTTCTACGAAACATAAAACATGCAACAGACAGGAACTAGCACTGGGTACTGGATCAATATGTTAGTCCCAAAAAATAGTATAGAAAGTTGCCAAAAGTATATGAAAGTTGAATAATATTGGCATGGAACAATCAAAAATTATAGATACGACGGAGGCGTATCAGCATCCCCAAGCTTAATTCCAGCTCGTCCTCGAGTAGGTAAATGATAAAAAAGATAATTTTTGATGTGGAATGCTACCTAGAATAATCTTGATCATATATCTAATCATGGCATGAATATTAAGACACGAGTGATTCAAAGCAATAGTCTATCATTTGAGATAAAAACAATAATACTTAAGGCATCCCAACAAACAATCATGTCTTTCGAAATATCAATGCTTTAGAAAGTTATTCCTAGAAAATCATATAGTCTTGTATGCTCCCTTTTATTAACACAAGGTACCCTTCATGCCTATCCCGGTGTCAGCGAAGCAATTGTTTCATACTTTAGTATTCTCAAACATTTTCAACTTTCATGCAATACATGAGCGTGAGACATGGATATAGAACTATGGGTGGAATAGAATATGATGATGGAGGTTATGTGGAGAAGACAAAAAGGGATAAAGTCTCACATCAACACAGCTAATCAACGGGCTATGGAGATGCCCATCAATTGATGTCAATGTGAGGAGTAGGGATTTCCATGCAACGGATGCACTAAGAGCTATAAGTGTATGAAAGCTCAAAATGAAACTAAGTGGGTGTGCATCCAACTTGCTTGCTCATGAAGACCTAGGGCATTTGAGGAAGCCCATCGTTGGAATATACAAGCCAAGTTCTATAATGAAAAATTCCCACTAGTATATGAAAGTGACAACATAGGAGACTCCCTGTATGAAGAACATGGTGCTACTCTGAATCACAAGTGTGGAAAAAGGATATTAACATTTCCCCTTTTCTTTTTCTTTTTTTTCTTTTTGGGTGGGCTTCTTTGGCCCCCATTTTTATTTAGGCTTCTTTGGCCTTTCCTTTTTCTTCTTCTTTTTTTTCTTTTCTTTTCCCTTTTTTGGCAGCAATGCTCTATAATGATGATCATCACACTTTATTTACTTACAACTCAATATTACAACTTGATACTAGAACAAAGATATGACTCTATATGAATGCTTCGGGCGGTGTACCGGGATGTGCAATGATCTAGCGTAGCAATGACATCAAAAAATGGGAAAGACATGAAAACATCATGCTAGCTATCTTACGATCATGCAAAGCAATATGACAATAAATGCTCAAGTAATGTATGTGATGATGATGGAAGTTGCATGGCAATATATCTCGGAATGGCTATGGAAATGCCATGATAGGTAGGTATGGTGGCTGTTTTGAGGAAGATATAAGGAGGATAATGTGTGATAGAGTGTATCGTATCACGGGGTTTGGATGCACCGGCAAAGTTTGCACCAACTCTCGAGGTGAGAAAGGGCAATGCACGGTACCGAAGAGGCTAGCAATGATGGAAAGGTAAAATGCGTACAATCTATGGACTCAACATTAGTCATAAAGAACTCACATACTTATTGCAAAAATTTAAAAGCCCTTGAAACAAAGTACTACACGCATACTCCTAGGGGCAAGGTTGGTAGGAGTTAACCAGCACGCGCCCCTGACCTTCACGCAAAGATAAACAATCAAAATACAATGCGCGCCAATTTGGTTACATAGTTAATAGACCATATGTGCATGCTTAGGGAATCACAAACCTTAACACCAGCATTCTTACTAAACACAACCATCTACTAGTACCTCCCACATATTATCACCTCTATATCGCAAAACTATTGCAATGAATCAAACATATCATATTCAGTGATCCACAAGTTTATGTAGGATTTTATGACTAACCATGTGATTGACCAATTCCTGTCATCTCTCTAAATTGATATAAGTGAAGCAAGAGAGTTTTATTCTTTCTACAAAAGATATGCCCACGCTCTAACAAATATAAGTGAAGAAAAAGAGCATTCTACAAATGGCGGTTTTCTCTGTGAAGAGAAACAGGCAATCCAAACTTCAAATGATATAAGTGAAGCACATGAAGCATTCTATAAATCCATACTCAAAAGATATAAGTGAAGTGCAATGAGCATTCTATAAATCAACCAAGGACTATATCATACCAGCATGGTGCATAAAAGAAAAATGAAAACTAAGTGCAAAATACGCTCCAAGACTTGCACATATCGCACGAACGAAACGAATACAAAAACATATCGATACTTGTTGAAGAAAGAGGGGATGCCTTCCGGGGCATCCCCAAGCTTAGATGCTTGAGTCTCCTTGAATTTTTACTTGGGGTGCCTCAGGCATCCCCAAGCTTGAGCTCTTGCCTCTCTTCCTTTTCCTCATATCGAGACCTCCTCGTTTAGACACTTCATCCACACAAAACTTCAACAGAAAACTCGGTAAGATCCGTTAGTATAATAAAGCAAATCACCACTCTAAGTACTGTTGCAAACCAATTCATATTTTGTTTTTGCATTGTGTCTACTGTAATATAACTTTTCCATGGCTTAATCCACTAATATAAATTGATAGATTCATCAAAACAAGCAAACTATGCATCAAAAATAGAATCTATCAAAAACAGAACAGTCTATAGCAATCTGAACATCCACCATACTTCTAGTGCCCCAAAAAATCTACCACAATTATTAAAATAAACAAGTTGTATAGAAAAACATTGCAAAAGGAATCAGAACCAGTTGACGTTCCAGCTAAAAATGTAAAATCGCGCACTACAGCCAAAGTTTCTGTCCTGCACCATACAAACCAACAAGCATTGTAAACATCCTAAAGGCAAACCTTGGCACATTAATTTTATAATACAATGGAATTGTACAAGGCGATAATTATTTTTGTTGAAAAGTTTCTGTAATCAACATTCACAAAGTTTCCGTGAGCATGAACAAAGTTCAAGGCTAGCTCCCACTTCAACAATGCTTGTCTTTCTCACTTTCACTTTCCTTTTAGAAAAGTTTTTAGGTTCCCCTCTTTATTTTTTATTTTTTTAAACTATATAAAAGCACTCAACAGAAATAAATGACTCTCTAAAACTTCCGGGTTGTCTCCCTAGCAGCGCTTTCTTTAAAGCCATTAAGCTAGGCATATAGTGCTCAAGTAATGGATCCACTCGGATCCCAAGGTATATCAAAGCCAATTTTAATTAACAATGATTTGTAATTTAGTAGTGAGCAGAAAGTAACATATATCATGCAGCAACAAAGTCTAACTCTCTTCCTATGCATCGGCATGTCATAAAAGAACAATTCATGCACACCAAGTAAAGGCCAATGCATAGTATAAGCAGATTCTTGCAATTCTATCATATTGGAAACATAAAGAGGCGGAGATATAGTTCCTCTCTCATAATAATTAGAAGTAGGAGCAGCAAGCACATGCATATTGTATCTATGAAAATCATCATGTAAAGTAGTAAAACGCAACCCAACAATATAATCCTTAATAAGCACAAACTTCTCCGACATAGTGTAGTTTGGAGAATTCAAAAAGATAATAGGACTATCATGCATAGGTGCAATAGCAACAATTTCATGTTTAACATAAGGAACTATAGCAAGTTCATCTCCATAAGCATAATTCATATTGTCATCTTGGCCACAAGCATAGCAAGCATCATCAAAAAGGGATATGTCAAACAAATTCAAGGGATCATAGCAATCATCATAGCAATTATCCTTCAGTAAGCACGAAGGGGAATTAAACAATGTATGAGTTGAAGAGTTACTCTCATTTGAAGGTGGGAACGTGTGATCAATCCGCTCTTCCTCCTTTTGTTCTTGGCTCTCCTCATCATCTTTTTCATCCAATGAGCTCACAGTTTCATCAATTTCATCTTCCATAGCTTCTTGCAAAATATTAGTCTCTTCTTGGACAGCGAAGACTTTCTCAATAAATGCATTAATATTGTAACTGTATTCATAATTTTCATAGCAATATCTAAGTATAGCAAGATTTTCAGGCATATAAACATCATCATCAAAAGCTTCATACTTTTCAAACAAAGATTCAATTTCATAAGCAGCCTTAAAAGCAATAAATTCTTCAATTTGTTCAACATCATAGTAATCATATATACCATTAGCATAAGAAGCTAAGGTTTCATTATCATTAAATTTGCATGAAAAGGGAGGTTGTGGATGTCAGGACCCCGACTCGATGTCATATCGATCTAGCCGGTAACACTTCATATCACTTTGCGGCCTCACGCACGGTGTTCCCACGGGTGTCGCCTTACCTTTGCCCGGGACCGTTTGCGCCTTTTGGCTCACGTATATGATAGTGTCGCTAGCATCCATATGATAGAGAGCCCGGGCTGACATGACTAGTCGTAAACCCAAAGTGGCACAGACTTACAGGGACAGGCATCCATGACCCAGCTTTGAACGTGTCGGTCATCAGCAAGTGGGTCCAGGCTATAGCACTGGGCTAGCAGGACTCCGGTAAACCGGGCTGTAGCGGGCTAACAGGACTCCGGTACTCAAAGCGTGACATTTCCCCGAAGGGACAGACACAGGAACGAAGAAGGACACATGCCGGCCAGCCTAAGTGTTCCAGAGCAGTAGCAAGCTACCATGGCTCAGCGGTAACACTAGGAGACATTTCCCGGTAAGAGAGGCTACTAAAGATAAACAACTAGATAGTCAGATCCCACACATACCAAGCATTTCAATCATACACACAATATGCTCGATATGTGCAAATACAACGAAGCATCACAACATGACTCTACGACACAAGTACTTTATTTAAGGCTCAGGGAGCCATACATAACATACACCAAGGTACGGGTCTCACGACCCAACATACAAGTCATACAGTCATACAAACCAGCAGCGGAAGTAACTTGTCTGAGTACAGACAACTAGTAAAATAAAAGAGGCTTGGAAAGCCTAGCTATACTACGTGGTCCTTCACAAGCTCAGGGTCACCACCTGGGTCTTTGGCCTACTCGTTGATGTCAACGTCTACATAGAACCCATCAGAAGGGGTTGCAGCGTCTTCTGTAAAAATGTAGGTTATAGCAACATGAGTACAAAGGTACTCAGCAAGACTTACATCAGATCCTACATACATGCATAGTATCAAGAAGGGTTGGTGGAGTTATTGCAGCAAGCCAACTTTGACTCTTGGCTAGGCTATCCTACGATACTCCAACTTGAAATGGTTTTGCGCACACGAGTCCACTACTCACCACTTCAATACACTACCGAGGATCCACCTCCGTCTTCCTACGGAAGAGCCATCCTCGGCACTCACACTTATCTTGAGGCTTTTAGCAGTTTCCATTTACTTGTCTATGAACTGTATAGGCAACCAAGTAGTCCTTTACCGCGGACGCGGCTATTCGAATAGATCATGTTAACCCTGCAGGGGTGTACTCCTTCATACACGCTCTCACCACTTACCGTCGTTTACACGACATGTACTCGGCAACCTTCAAGCGGAAGCCCAACGTGGGTGTCGGCCACGACCTACCTAATCACCTAAGCCTCCAGTCCAGGTTTATCGCCTATCCAGGTTCCATCCGCAGGGAGTCCGGCCGAGGTTTCCCATACGGCCCAGAACGATGTGAACAGGGTTCCCGAGATACCTAACGGGTATTCGGTACACCGTGCCACGTACCTACCGCATCACAGCCCACCCCTACGGTCAGCGCTGTCCACGGCCTCCAGTAGGCTACAAACACCAGAAACTACTTGCAACTCCTGGACGGAGAACTAGGGTGAATAAGAAGCCGAGAGGGTCCATTGGTTTCGGGCCCAATGCATGGTAGTAGCTGATTCTTAAATCACACATACAGATCTCAGTGATTAAGGTCGGCTTCAATGAAACAACCCACCATGTACTCCTACATGGCCTCTCATCGATACCTTTACCAAATCGTGTTCACCACACCACTCTCTTTACCGACATAATCATTTCACTCTAGCCCATCACCCAGATGAACCAGACCTGACACGACTCTAAGCATAGCAGGCATAGCAAGGTAGGAACAACACATACATAGGGCTCAATCAACTCCTACACATGCTAGTGGGTTTCATCTAGTTACTGTGGCAATGACAGGTCATGCAGAGGAAATGGGTTCAACTACCGTAGCACACAGCAGTTTGAAACGCGTTGTCTTAATGCAGTAAAAGAGAGCAGGAGCGAGAACATGGGATTGTATCGATATGATCAAATGGTTGGTTGCTTGCCTGATGGTTCGATGCACTGATATGGTTCTTCGTTAGGGTAATCACGGTACTCCTCGGAGGCAGAACTTGTCGCAAAGGACACCGATACACAACCATCACCAAACAATGTGCAACAATATGATGCATGCATGAAACATAGCAATATGAGTGTGTTGGGCTAATGCAACTAAAACCAGAAGGGTTTGAACAAATTTGAATCATAGATTCAAATTTCAAACTCAAACATGGCCTCTTAAAGTGCTTTTCCTTGTTCTGCTTGAGACATCAATTTAACTTGTTTGATCATGCATGAAAATAGTACAGATGGATAGATTGGATTTTTCTGATCATTTTTCATATATAATTTGTCCAATTTGGAGTTACAGAATAAAAGTTATGAATTTTTGAAGTTTAAATAATATTCTGGAATTTCCTGATTTAATTTAAATCCAGAAATATAAATATTGCGCCAGCATGACGTCAGCATGACGTCAGTGGTCAACTGCGGCTGGCTGGAGTCAAACCTGACGTGTGGGGCCCACACGTCAGTGACAGGGGGGTTAAACAGGGTTAGTTTAATCCTAATTAGGGGTTAGTGGCGCTGGGGCCCACTGGTCAGTGTCAGGGGGTTAACTAACAGTGGTTAGCGCTAATCCTAATTAGCTACAGGGCTGGGCCCACCTGTCAGGGACTCAGGGGGGGTCCTGCCGTGGTCAAAGTGGGTCAAACCCACCGGCGACGTGACGCCGGCGAGGCCCGAGACGGCGGCGCGATGCGGGATCGCGCTACAGGGCACGGGCGAGGCCGTTCTTGGGCTCGTTGGAGAGCTCTTGCTCCCGCGCGTCGAACGGTGGTGGTGGCCGAGCCTGGGGTGGCCGGTACCGTCGACGGCGAGCTCGTGAGCGGCGGCCGGAGTTCGGGTGCGGTCGGAGTCGGCGTTGCAGGGTGTTTGGGGAGGCGTTGGTGCGTGCTGCGTGCTCCTAGTGAGGCGTGGAGCACGATAGTGTGCTCGGTTGGGCGCTACGGTGACCGTGGCCACGACTGCGACATCGCCTGCGGCGTGGAGCTCTCGGCCAAGGTGGGGCTAAGGCCTAGAGGTCGAAAGAGACCAGGGGAGAAGGGGGAAACGACTCGGGGGCTCACCGCGGTTGCAGTGGGCGTCGAAGCGGGCTCGGAGACGCGCTGGAGACGGCGAATTCGACGGCGATGATGGTCGGAGCCCGAAGAGGGGAACGGCGACGTGGCGGCGATGCAGGGCTTCCGGAGGCCCGTGGAGCGGTGGGGAGGAAGAGGGGGTTGTGGCGGAGCTTCTGAGCTAGTCGGGGGAGCGAGGGGTGGCCGGAGACGGCTGCTATGGCGAACGGCGGCGACGGTGGTGTTCGGCCGTGTGAGAGAGAGAGCGAGGGAGAGGAGGGGAGAGCCGGGGCGAGTGAGAGAGAGCAGGGGGGAGGCGTGGCGTCGTCCGGGGCATCGAGCGAGGAGGGGAGGGCAGGCAAGCAGGGAGAGAGGTGGCGTGGCGCGGTGGCGCGCGCGCGCGCCGGCGACACTCCCCTCCCTCTGTCGAGGACGAAGACGACAGAGGAGGGAGGTGGGCTGGGCCGGCTGCTGGCTGGGCCGGCCAGCTGGCTGGGCTGCACAGGGAGGAGCCCAGGTAAGCTTCTCCCTTTTATTTTTTTCTGTTTTCTAATTTCTGACATTTGTTTTGATTTAAATAATATATTAAATCATTTATTTAACTTATGCCAATTTTTGCAGGGGCTAGATATATTATTTCAGAGCTCCTTTATAAATGGCATAATATTTGGACATATATTAATATATATAATTAATATATTTCCAAAGCAAATATTTATGCATTAATTCCAAATGCCCAAAATAAATACCTATGAGCTCTTAAAAATATTGGTTTGATTATTATCTCTGTCCAATATTTTCAGAGAGCAACATGAGCATTTTCTTGGACCCTTTTGGAGAAATTTTTATTTGGGTCATTTTCAAAATGATTCTGAGGGTTTCACAAATCCCCATTTCAAATTAAATGGAATTTTAAACATGATGCACACACTCTGATGCATGACTAGCTAGGGTGTGACAACTCACCCCCACTCAAAAGAATCTCGTCCCGAGATTTGGGTTCCTCCGGGAAGAAGGCGGGGTACTCGAGTCGAAGACGATCCTCCCTTTCCCAAGTTGCTTCATCCTCAGAATGGTGCGACCATTGTACTTTGAGGAACTTGATGTTCTGACGTCGGGTGATACGTTCGGCCTGATCGAGGATACGAACGGGGTACTCTTGATATGTAAGATTATCTTGGAGATCAAGCGTTTCGTGGTCCACTTCACGGATAGGATCCGAGAAGCAACACCTGAGTTGAGAAACGTGGAAGACATCGTGGACTCTGGAGAGATGCGGAGGTAGTTCCAGCTGGTAGGCAACTTCTCCTCGTTTGGCGAGAATGCGAAAAGGTCCAATGTAACGAGGAGCCAATTTGCCTTTGATACCGAAACGATGGGTTCCCTTCAGAGGGGTGACCCGAAGATAAGCCTTCTCGTCAACCTCGAAAGTCATAGCCTTATGCTTTCGGTCATATTGACTCTTTTGACGGGATTGGGCTGTTTTCAACTTTTCACGAACGATACGAACTTGTTCTTCTGCTTCCTGAATCATATCCGGGCCAAAGAATTGTCTTTCCCCGGTCTCTGACCAGTTAAGGGGTGTTCGACACCGTCGTCCATAGAGAACTTCAAAAGGGGCTCTACCCAAGCTAGATTGATAGCTGTTGTTATAAGCGAATTCGGCAAATGGAAGGCACTTCTCCCAGTCCATTCCGAATGAGATAACAGAGGCTCGAAGCATGTCTTCTAGAATCTGGTTGACGCGTTCCACTTGACCACTCGACTGAGGGTGGAAAGCGGTGCTAAAGGAGAGACGAGTTCCCATAGCATTTTGGAAACTTTCCCAAAATCGAGAGGTGAAAAGACTTCCTCGATCCGAATTAATTTCCAAAGGAGCACCATGGAGGGACACTATTCGGGAGATGTATAAGTCTGCCAGCTGACTAGCAGTTATACTCTCACGAACAGGTAAGAAATGGGCTACTTTGGAAAGACGATCGACCACGACGAAAATAGCATTATTCCCTCTCTTGGTCCTGGGAAAACCGGTAATGAAATCCATACCAATTTTATCCCATTTCCATTCAGGAATAGCTAAGGGTTGAAGGGTGCCAGCAGACCGTTGATGCTCTGCTTTTACACGACGACAAACGTCGCAATTAGCAATATACTGAGCAATTTCTCTCTTCATCCTAGTCCACCAGAACCTCTGGCGTAGATCCTGATACATCTTAGTACTACCGGGATGAATGGGGAGAGGGGATTCATGAGCTTCCTTAAGGATCAAACGCCTCAGGTTCCGCACTTTGGGAACCACTAGTCGATTCCCGAAGTATACGACCCCTTGATCATTAATGGAGAAGCAATTCGCAATTCCTTTCTGAATGTTTCTCTTGATGCGGGAGATTCCCGGATCTACCTTCTGTGCTTTGATAATCTGATCCGTAAGGGTAGGTTTTGCCACCAAGGTGGAAAGAAAACCTTGAGGAACAATGTGAAGGTTAAGCTTCCGGAATTCCTCATGGAGAAGCGGTTGACTTTGTTGTAACATCAGGTTGTTACAATAAGATTTACGACTTAGCGCATCAGCCATGACGTTGGCTTTCCCTGGGGTGTAGGTTATCCTTAAATCGAAGTCTGTGATCAACTCAACCCAACGTCTTTGCCTGAGGTTCAGATCCGGTTGGGTGAAAATGTACTTCAGACTTTGGTGATCAGTGAATATTTCGCAACGATTACCGAGGAGGTAATGTCGCCAAGTCTTAAGTGCATAGACTACGGCTGCAAGCTCTAGATCATGAGTAGGATAATTCTCCTCATGTGGGTGCAATTGCCGTGAAGCGTAAGCAATTACGTGTCGATCTTGCATGAGAATGCAACCTAGTCCTTGTCGCGAGGCGTCGCAGTAGATAACAAAGTCCTTGGAGAAGTCTGGCGGTACCAGTACGGGAGCAGAGGTCAGGCGTCTTTTCAGTTCCTGAAAGCTGTGCTCACATTGTGGAGTCCATTCGAACTTCTTATCTTTCTTGAGGAGTTCGGTTAGAGGTTTGGCAACCTTGGAGAAGTTCTCGACAAAGCGACGGCAATAGCTCGCTAAGCCTAGAAAACTCCGAACTTGCTTGACCGATTCAGGTGGAGTCCAATTAAGGACGGCTTGAACTCGCTCAGGGTTAACAGCAATACCTTTACCAGATATTACATGACCCAGATAGGTCACTTCTGGCAACCAGAATTCACATTTAGAAAATTTGGCATAAAGGCGATGCTCTCGAAGTTTCTGCAACACTAGCCTTAGATGTTCGGCATGTTCTTCCTCGTTCTTGGAGTAGATGAGTATATCATCGAGGTAAACCACGACGAATTTATCCAAATACTCCATGAAGATTGAGTTCATTAACCGAGAAAAGGTGGCTGGAGCGTTGGTTAAACCGAAGGACATGACGGTGTACTCGTATTGGCCATAACGAGTAACAAAGGCCGTTTTAGGGATGTCCCCGTTTCTGATTTTTATTTGATGGTAGCCCAACCTCAAATCCATCTTGGAGAAGACTGAGGATCCAGCAAGTTGATCGTACAGGTCGTTGATCCTGGGAAGTGGATATTTGTTCTTGATTGTGACCAAATTGACAGGTCGGTAATCTACAACCATCCGGTCCGTACCATCCTTCTTCTTGACGAAGAGGACGGGGCAAGCCCACGGAGATGAGCTAGGTCGGATGAAACCCTTTTTCAAGGACTCATCGAGTTGTTTCTTAAGCTCGGCTAGTTCTAGGGGTGCCATCTTATAGGGTCTTCTAGCAATCAGAACGGTTCCTGGAATGAGATCTATTATGAACTCAACATCCCTGTCAGGTGGAACACCTGGCAATTCCTCTGGGAAGACATCCGGGAAGTCACAGACTACCGGCACGTCCTCAAGGTCTGGCAAAGGGCTGGCGTTAAGAGAATATAATTGTCGCTTGGCTATTCGGGTCAAGACATTGACTATCTTCCCCGAAGGATGGGTGAGTTGAACAGTCCTAGAGAAGCAATCAATTTTGGCTTGATGAGATGACATCCAGTCCATACCCAAAATGATATTAATATCTGAAGATTTAAGGGCTATCAAAGATGCGAGAAAAACAAGTCTATCGACTTGGATTTCATTTCCATGGCTTACTCTAGAAGTTTGCCATTTGGATCCCGGAGTTTGAATTACCATAGAGGTTGGCATATCACCGAATGCGACATTATGCAAGCGAGCATAGTTTTCAGATATAGAGGAATGAGAGGCTCCTGTATCGAAAAGAACAGATGCCGGGTGGCAATTAACAAGAAGCGTACCGAGAACGACGTTGGGATCCTCTTGAGCTTCTTTGGCAGAGATACAGTTAACATGGCCACGTGAAGCGGTGACCGGCTTGGCGTGGAATATTTTTCCTGTCGGCTTGCCACGGCCAACAGCTTTAGCAGATTGATTGGGGTTGGTCTGGGGACACTCACGCATATAGTGACCAGATTCCCCACACTTGAAACAAGTCATGGAACTGGTACGTGGAGGAGCATTGTTAGTTGGACCCCCATAGGGCTTGGCCGGTGCAAACTGTTGAACGGGGCGAGGCGCCTGGAAGGATGGCCTCGGTGTGAACCTGGGTGGCAGGGCGGTGTTGGGCACCCACACGCGGCGCTTCTGAGGACCAGCACCGGATGAGGAACCCATATCACGGCCATGCTTGCGTGTTGCGTCATAGTCAGTCTGACCAGTTTCAGCACTGATGGCTTTGTTGACAAGTTTCTGAAAAGATGTGCACTCATGCAGACGGAGGTCGCGGCGAAGCTCAGGACTAAGGCCCTTACGGAACCTTGCTTGCTTCTTGGCGTCAGTCGACACTTCCTCAGTTGCATATCGGGCGAGATTACCAAACTCCCTGCTATAGGCATCCACAGAAAGTCGGCCTTGGGTGAAACTGCAAAATTCTTCACGTTTACGGTCCATGAGACCCTCCGGAATGTGATGTTCACGGAAAGCCTCGCTGAATTCAGCCCAGGTAGTGACATGGCCCGCTGGGCGCATAGCTGCATAATTCTCCCACCATAGACTGGCGGGGCCTTCAAGATGATATGCAGCAAAGGTGACCTTGTCAGCCTCCGCTACCAGCGCGGAACGCAGTTTGTGAGCGATACTGCGAAGCCAGTCATCAGCGTCGAGAGGCTCGACGGAGTGGTGGAACGTGGGTGGATGCAATTTGATAAAATCACTGAGTGACACCACGTTAGCCCTCTGATGGTGTGCTGTATTCTGTTCAATACGCTCCAACAAACGGTTGGTCTCCCGCTTGTTTCTCTCAGCTTCCATCATAACCTCGGCTAGTGAAGGAGGATGAGGCAGATTTTCATTCCTGCCTTCACTGCCTTCGGCCTGCTCTTGAGAAGCAGGGTTAGCGCGCGTGTTGACCATCCTAGGTAAACAAGACGATGATTTAGTCAGAATGATAAAATTCCGACAAAGGATAAAAATGTAAGGAATAACTCGAAATGCAAGATGATCATCCGTATGACATGGTAGATACCGAAACTGCTTCTTTTATTCCATCGTCATACACACCATACAGGGTTTAGTACAAGACCAAACAAAGTACTATTACGGTGAAAAGAGGATTACATCTCATCGGAGGCATTCCAAGCTCCTATACATTATTTTTCTACACCTCCGGAAAGAGTACAAACTAGGTCATATCCCACGAGTCACGCGGGACGATAGACGACACAGCTAGTGCGAACTAGTGATACTATCGCTAACTCAGACCGATCTGTAGTAGTCCTCGTAGAAGTCGCCTCCATAGCCTGGAAGCTCAACATGATCATCCGGAAACAGACGATCTCGCGAAGCTTGTGGACCATAGGGGCTAGGATGAGGTCTTGGACCAACAGACGGTGGCCTGCGGGGACCGCGAGGTGGGGTGATGCCTCCTACATCACGCCAAACCATCACGTCCGGCAGAGCAGATCTCACAGGATAGAGATCGCGCATATCCGAATATCCAGCTTGCACCGCCGGTGCGAACCGAGTCAAAGTGGCCCAGTGGTCAGCACGGGTATTGAAGAGCTCTAACCTTAAGGCCCGATTTTCACGGTCCTTATCCTCGAGCATCTCAGCAGTGGTGCGAGTCCGTGAATCCTCCTGAGTGGGGTCAGCATAAATAGCCTGGAGATACCCTTGTGCTCCCGGAAGTGATCCTGGCATATACCGGAAATCAGAGTCCCGAAATAAACCAGATCTGACTCGCATAATGGTCATCATAGAGTAGGCGGCGTCCTGCACAGCCATCTCAACAGTAACCCCGAGTCCATAGGAGCAGTGAAGAGGCTCGGTGGATCCAGGATAAGATGGAAATATCCTGACAGTGCAGAGATACTGGCTTTGATTAAAGTCTCGGAATTGCTCTTCGACCGTGTACTCAGGATACCAGCGGTATCCAGCCTCAGTCATTACCCTGACCAACTTGGCAGTATGGCCGGGTACATCTAGGCATCGAGTCAGGCGAACCACTTGATTGA
The DNA here is from genome assembly GCF_002162155.2 of Triticum dicoccoides. NCBI lineage: Eukaryota > Viridiplantae > Streptophyta > Magnoliopsida > Poales > Poaceae > Triticum > Triticum dicoccoides. Next base: position 413,527,035 of record NC_041391.1, on the reverse strand, counting down.
GGTTGCGAGTGGCCATCTGAAAGCACAATCATAATGCAAAGGCATTAGAATTTCTAGCAAAATTTCGGCAGCATAACAGCTGTAAATGCTCAAAAAGGATTTTGAGACATTTGACAAAGGATTTCGTACACACTCAACATCATCATATCAAAGTTCTGAAACCATTCTAACAACATAATGTGGTAGTAGAACTGAACTAGGCTTGTATCCATCAAACTTATAAGGTACTACTGATTAGTAACACGTGATCCTGATAGAGGGAACAGATCCTAATTCCTTAACCCCCGGTAGAAGAATGGACTGACTCACATCAGAATGTCATAAGATAGAGAAGTAAAAGAGCCTTACGTTCCAACCCACAAACAATTTCCCTACATATAACTAAAGAATTTCTAGACTCAACATCGACCAGTTTGGCTTGAAGAACCTACAGGCAGTCCGGCTCTGATACCAACGCTGTCAGGACCCCGACTCGATGTCATATCGATCTAGCCGGTAACACTTCATATCACTTTGCAGCCTCACGCACGGTGTTCCCACGGGTGTCGCCTTACCTTTGCCCGGGACCGTTTGCGCCTTTTGGCTCACGTATATGATAGTGTCGCTAGCATCCATATGATAAAGAGCCCGGGCTGACATGACTAGTCGTAAACCCAAAGTGGCACAGACTTACAGGGACAGGCATCCATGACCCAGCTTCGAACGTGTCGGTCATCAGCAAGTGGGTCCGGGCTGTAGCACTGGGCTAGCAGGACTCCGGTAAACCGGGCTGTAGCGGGCTAACAGGACTCCGGTACTCAAAGCGTGACATTTCCCCGAAGGGACAGACACAGGAACGAAGAAGGACACATGCCGGCCAGCCTAAGTGTTCCAGAGCAGTAGCAAGCTACCATGGCTCAGCGGTAACACTAGGAGACATTTCCCAGTAAGAGAGGCTACTAAAGATAAACAACTAGATGGTCAGATCCCACACATACCAAGCATTTCAATCATACACACAATATGCTCGATATGTGCAAATACAACGAAGCATCACAACATGACTCTATGACACAAGTACTTTATTTAAGGCTCAGGGAGCCATACATATCATACACACAGGTACGGGTCTCACGACCCAACATACAAATCATACAGTCATACAAGCCAACAGCGGAAGTACTTTGTCTGGGTACAGACAACTAGTAAAATAAAAGAGGCTTGGAAGCCTAACTATACTACGTGGTCCATCACAAGCTCAGGGTCACCACCTGGGTCTTTAGCCTACTCGTTGATGTCAACGTCTACATAGAACCCATCAGAAGGGGTTGCAGCGTCTTCTGTAAAAATGTAGATTATAGCAACATGAGTACAAAGGTACTCAGCAAGACTTACATCAGATCCTACATACATGCATAGTATCAAGAGGGGTTGGTGGAGTTATTGCAGCAAGCCAGCTTTGACTCTTGGCTAGACTATCCTACGATACTCCAACTTGAAATGGTTTTGCGCACACGAGTCCACTACTCACCACTTCAATACACTACCGAGGATCCACCTCCGTCTTCCTACGGAAGAGCCATCCTCGGCACTCACACTTATCTTGAGGCTTTTAACAGTTTCCATTTACTTGTCTATGAACTGTATAGGCAACCAAGTAGTCCTTTACCGCGGACGCGGCTATTCGAATAGATCATGTTAACCCTGCAGGGGTGTACTTCTTCATACACGCTCTCACCACTTATCGTCGCTTACACGACATGTACTCGGCAACCTTCAAGCGGAAGCCCAACGTGGGTGTCGGCCACGACCTACCTAATCACCTAAGCCTCCAGTAGGCTACAAACACCAGAAACTACTTGCAACTCCTGGACGGAGAACTAGGGTGAATAAGAAGCCGAGAGGGTCCATTGGTTTCGGGCCCAATGCATGGTAGTAGCTGATTCTTAAATCACACATACAGATCTCAGTGCTTAAGGTCGGCTTCAATGAAACAACCCACCATGTACTCCTACATGGCCTCTCATCGATACCTTTACCAAATCGTGTTCACCACACCACTCTCATTACCGTCATAATCATTTCACTCTAGCCCATCACCCAGATGAACCAGACCTGACACGACTCTAAGCATAGCAGGCATAGCAAGGTAGGAACAACACATACATATGGCTCAATCAACTCCTACACATGCTAGTGGGTTTCATCTAGTTACTGTGGCAATGACAGGTCATGCAGAGGAAATGGGTTCAACTACCGTAGCACACAACAGTTTGAATCGCGTTGTCTTAATGCAGTAAAAGAGAGCAGGAGCGAGAACATGGGATTGTATCGATATGATCAAATGGTTGGTTGCTTGCCTGATGGTTCGATGCACGGATACGGTTCTTCGTTAGGGTAGTCACGGTACTCCTCGGGGACAGATCCTGTCGTAAAGGATAACGATACACAGGCATCACCAAACAATGTGCAACAATATGATGCATGCATGAAACATGGCAATATGAGTGTGTTGGGCTAATGCAACTAAAGCTACCAACGCTGTCAGGACCCCGACTCGATGTCACATCGATCTAGCTGGTAACACCTCATATCACTTTGCGGCCTCACGCACGGTATCCCCACGGGTGTCGTCTTACCTTTTCCCGGGACCGTTTGCGCCTTTTGGCTCGCGTATATGAAAGTGTCGCTAGCATCCATATGATAAAGAGCCCGGGCTGACATGACTAGTCGTAAACCCAAAGTGGCACAGACTTACAGGGACAGGCATCCATGACCCAGCTTCGAACGTGTCGGTCATCAGCAGGTGGGTCCGGGCTGTAGCACTGGGCTAGCAGGACTCCGGTAAACCGGGCTGTAGCGGGCTAACAGGACTCCGGTACTCAAAGCGTGACATTTCCCCGAAGGGACAGACACAGGAACGAAGAAGGACACATGCCGGCCAGCCTAAGTGTTCCAGAGCAGTAGCAAGCTACCATGGCTCAGCGGTAACACTAGGAGACATTTCCCGGTAAGAGAGGCTACTAAAGATAAACAACTAGATAGTCAGATCCCACACATACCAAGCATTTCAATCATACACACAATATGCTCGATATGTGCAAATACAACGAAGCATCACAACATGACTCTACGACACAAGTACTTTATTTAAGGCTCAGGGAGCCATACATAACATACACCAAGGTACGGGTCTCACGACCCAACATACAAGTCATACAGTCATACAAACCAGCAGCGGAAGTAACTTGTCTGAGTACAGCCAACTAGTAAAATAAAAGAGGCTTGGAAAGCCTAGCTATACTACGTGGTCCTTCACAAGCTCAGGGTCACCACCTGGGTCTTTAGCCTACTCGTTGATGTCAACGTCTACATAGAACCCATCAGAAGGGGTTGCAGCGTCTTCTGTAAAAATGTAGATTATAGCAACATGAGTACAAAGGTACTCAGCAAGACTTACATCAGATCCTACATACATGCATAGTATCAAGAAGGGTTGGTGGAGTTATTGCAGCAAGCCAGCTTTGACTCTTGGCTAGGCTATCCTACGATACTCCAACTTGAAATGGTTTTGCGCACACGAGTCCACTACTCACCACTTCAATACACTAGCGAGGATCCACCTCCCTCTTCCTACGGAAGAGCCATCCTCAGCACTCACACTTATCTTGAGGCTTTTAGTAGTTTCCATTTACTTGTCTATGAACTGTATAGGCAACCAAGTAGTCCTTTACCGCGGACGCGGCTATTCGAATAGATCATGTTAACCCTGCAGGGGTGTACTCCTTCATACACGCTCTCACCACTTACCGTCGTTTACACGACATGTACTCGGCAACCTTCAAGCGGAAGCCCAACGTGGGTGTCGGCCACGACCTACCTAATCACCTAAGCCTCCAGTCCAGGTTTATCGCCTATCCAGGTTCCATCCGCAGGGAGTCCGGCCGAGGTTTCCCATACGGACCCGAACGATGTGAACAGGGTTCCCGAGATACCTAACGGGTATTCGGTACACCGTGCCACGTACCTACCGCATCACAGCCCACCCCTACGGTCAGCGCTATCCACGGCCTCCAGTAGGCTACAAACACCAGAAACTACTTGCAACTCCTGGACGGAGAACTAGGGTGAATAAGAAGCCGAGAGGGTCCATTGGTTTCGGGCCCAATGCATGGTAGTAGCTGATTCTTAAATCACACATACAGATCTCAGTGCTTAAGGTCGGCTTCAATGAAACAACCCACCATGTACTCCTACATGGCCTCTCATCGATACCTTTACCAAATCGTGTTCACCACACCAGTCTCTTTACCGACATAATCATTTCACTCTAGCCCATCAACCAGATGAACCAGACCTGACACGACTCTAAGCATAGTAGGCATAGCAAGGTAGGAACAATACATACATAGGGCTCAATCAACTCCTACACATGCTAGTGGGTTTCATCTAGTTACTGTGGCAATGACAGGTCATGCAGAGGAAATGGGTTCAACTACCGTAGCACACAGCAGTTTGAAACGCGTTGTCTTAATGCAGTAAAAGAGAGCAGGAGCGAGAACATGGGATTGTATCGATATGATCAAATGGTTGGTTGCTTGCCTGATGGTTCGATGCACTGATACGGTTCTTCGTTAGGGTAATCACGGTACTCCTCGGAGGCAGAACCTGTCGCAAAGGACACCGATACACAACTATCACCAAACAATGTGCAACAATATGATGCATGCATGAAACATAGCAATATGAGTGTGTTGGGCTAATGCAACTAAAACCAGAAGGGTTTGAACAAATTTGAATCATAGATTCAAATTTCAACCTCAAACATGGCCTCTTAAAGTGCTTTTCCTTGTTCTGCTTGAGACATCAATTTAACTTGTTTGATCATGCATGAAAATAGTACAGATGGATAGATTGGATTTTTCTGATCATTTTTCATATATAATTTGTCCAATTTGGAGTTACAGAATAAAAGTTATGAATTTTTGAAGTTTAAATAATATTCTGGAATTTCCTGATTTAATTTAAATCCAGAAATATAAATATTGCACCAGCATGACGTCAGCATGACGTCAGTGGTCAACTGCGGCTGGCTGGAGTCAAACCTGACGTGTGGGGCCCACACGTCAGTGACAGGGGGGTTAAACAGGGTTAGTTTAATCCTAATTAGGGGTTAGTGGCGCTGGGGCCCACTGGTCAGTGTCGGGGGGTTAACTAACAGTGGTTAGCGCTAATCCTAATTAGCTACAGGGCTGGGCCCACCTGTCAGGGACTCAGGGGGGGTCCTGCCGTGGTCAAAGTGGGTCAAACCCACCGGCGACGTGACGCCGGCGAGGCCCGAGACGGCGGCGCGATGCGGGATCGCGCTACAGGGCACGGGCGAGGCCGTTCTTGGGCTCGTTGGAGAGCTCTTGCTCCCGCGCGTCGAACGGTGGTGGTGGTCGAGCCCGGGGTGGCCGGTACCGTCGACGGCGAGCTCGTGAGCGGCGGCCGGAGTTCGGGTGCGGTCGGAGTCGGCGTTGCAGGGTGTTTGGGGAGGCGTTGGTGCGTGCTGCGTGCTCCTAGTGAGGCGTGGAGCACGATAGTGTGCTCGGTTGGGCGCTACGGTGACCGTGGCCACGACGGCGACATCGCCGGCGGCGTGGAGCTCTCGGCCAAGGTGGGGCTAAGGCCTAGAGGTCGAAAGAGACCAGGAGAGAAGGGGGAAACGACTTGGGGGCTCACCGCGGTTGCAGTGGGCGTCGAAGCGGTCTCGGAGACGCGCTGGAGACGGCGAATTCGACGGCGATGATGGTCGGAGCCCGAAGAGGGGAACGGCGACGTGGCGGCGATGCAGGGCTTCCGGAGGCCCGTGGAGCGGTGGGGAGGAAGAGGGGGTTGTGGCGGAGCTTCTGAGCTAGTCGGGGGAGCGAGGGGTGGCCGGAGACGGCTGCTATGGTGAACGGCGGCGACGGTGGTGTTCGGCCGTGTGAGAGAGAGAGCGAGGGAGAGGAGGGGAGAGCCGGGGTGAGTGAGAGAGAGCAGGGGGGAGGCGTGGCGTCGTCCGGGGCATCGAGCGAGGAGGGGAGGGCAGGCAAGCAGGGAGAGAGGTGGCGTGGCGCGGTGGCGCGCGCGCGCGCCGGCCACACTCCCCTCCCTCTGTCGAGGACGAAGACGACAGAGGAGGGAGGTGGGCTGGGCCGGCTGCTGGCTGGGCCGGCCAGCTGGCTGGGCTGCACAGGGAGGAGCCCAGGTAAGCTTCTCCCTTTTATTTTTTTCTGTTTTCTAATTTCTGACATTTGTTTTGATTTAAATAATATATTAAATCATTTATTTAACTTATGCCAATTTTTGCAGGGGCTAGATATATTATTTCAGAGCTCCTTTATAAATGGCATAATATTTGGACATATATTAATATATATAATTAATATATTTCCAAAGCAAATATTTATGCATTAATTCCAAATGCCCAAAATAAATACCTATGAGCTCTTAAAAATATTGGTTTGATTATTATCTCTGTCCAATATTTTCAGAGAGCAACATGAGCATTTTCTTGGACCCTTTTGGAGAAATTTTTATTTGGGTCATTTTCAAAATGATTCTGAGGGTTTCACAAATCCCCATTTCAAATTAAATGGAATTTTAAACATGATGCACACACTCTGATGCATGACTAGCTAGGGTGTGACAGTGGAGCCTTCATCCTAGAGCAACAAGTAATATCATATCTCAAGCATAGATCCCGAGCATACCAACGCAACATGTTAATTTGATCCCAGAATAGTTTCCCTTTTTGTGTAAAGCGATAATCCCTAAAGTATTCACGTTGAACCAACGTGTCTCCCATTATAAAGTTGAATGGGGTTTTCTCAGGATTACCAAAGTAGTACATAATATCTTTCACATAATGACAATCGAGGGTTTTAGGAGTTACCCCTTCTCCATGAGTAGCAAGTACACCTAATTTTTTTGGTATTTCGTGTTCCATATCCATAACTAATGATAAATACCAACTAAGAACAAAAAATAAAAATTACTTAGTGATAAAGCAAACAAGCACACACGAGAATATTCACCCCACGCTATGACTCCCCGGCAACGGCGCCAGAAAAAGGTCTTGATAACCCGCAAGTATACGGGATAGTTGTAGCCTCTTTCGATAAGTAAGAGTGTCGAACCCTACGAGGAGCTAAAGGTAGAACAAATACTCTCTCAAGTCCTATCGGCCACTGATACAACTCTACGCACGCTTGATGTTAGCTTTACCTAGAACAAGTATGAAACTAGAAGTACTTTGTAGGTGTGATAGGATAGGTTTTCAAGATAATAAAGAGCACGTAAATATAAACTAGGGGCTGTTTAGATAAAGATGCAATAAAGCAAATATAGCGAGTGTGGAAAAGTGGTGGTAGGAGTTGTGGAATTGTCCCTAGGCAATTGACTACTTTACTAGACCGATAGCAAGTTTTATGTGGGAGGGGCCACTGCTAGCATCTCATCCCTAACTTGGAATTCTATACACTTATGATTGGAACTATTAGCAAGCATCCGCAACTACTAACGTTCATTAAGGTAAAACCCAACCATCGCATTAGGATATATTGGCCCCCCTTCAATCCTGTATGCATCAATTTCTATGCTAGGTTGAAGCTTCTGTCACTCTAGCCCTCCAATACATAGTCCTATCAACATACAACTAACCCTATGGTGTGATCTGCGCGCACGCTCATATGATGGGCACCAAAGGATAGCAACATAACCACAGGCAAATTAAATCAATCATAGCAATTCATCAACCACCAATAGGACAACGAAAATCTACTCAAACATCATAAGATGGCAACACATCATTGGAAAACAGTATGAAGCATAAAGAACCATATTCAAGTAGAGGGTACAGCAGGTTGCGGGAGAGTGGACCACTGTAGATAGAGGGGGGAAGGTGATGGAGATGTTGGTGAAGACTGCGGAGGTGTTGGTGTAGATCGTGGTGATGATGATGGCTCCCGGCGGCGTTCCCGTGCCACCGAAAGAAAGGGGGAGATAGCCCCCCTTCTTCTTCTTCTTCTTCTTCTTCTTCTTCCTTGAACTTCTCCATAGATAGGAGAAGGGTTTCCCCTCTGGTCCTTGGCTCCCATGGCATGGGAGGGGCGAGAGCCCCTCCGAGATTGGATCTATCTCTCTGTTTTTGCATTCTGGAATTCTGCCCTGGCACCGTTTCCTTTATATCTGGAGATCTGTAACTCCATGGGCCCCTATCTCGTGGCCACCTCGGGCACCGTCTCGCGTTGATTTTACTTCCCAAAAATCACAAATATTCCAAAATAATTCTCCTTCCGTTTTTATCCCTTTTGGACTCCGTTTGATATGGGGTTTCTGCGAAACATAAAACATGCAACAGACAGGAACTAGCACTGGGCACTGGATCAATATATTAGTCCCAAAAAATAGTATAAAAAGTTGCCAAAAGTATATGAAAGTTGAATAATATTGGCATGGAACAATAAAAAAATTATAGATACAACTGAGACGTATCAGTATGCCCCGCTTAATCAAATGTGGAGTTCTCTAGACGCATTTTTGGACTTGCCGAAGAGTGTCTCTGATGCAACGGAGTTTTTCCAAGCACAAGAAGGACATGCGACGGAAAAGCTTTTCTGGTCGTAATTCAGCATGCCAAAGCGTCCGTTGTTGTTGAACGAACAGATGGCCAAGTGGGCCGAGCTCCACAAGATATCGGGATCTGCCATGAAGGACATCGTGGTCCAGCTGTGGCTGACTGAACCAATTCTGAATAGTTATTTCGGTTTGGTGCAGCGACTTGTTGATGCGGCACCGCGTATCGACGCTGTTAAGCGGTCAACGTGCATAGAAGGTGCACGGATGGCCTTTGCCCGTGTCAAGACATACTGGGCGAAGATGAAGGCCACCGATATTGCAGCGAAGGGCAAGGACCATCACACGCCAGAGCATTATTTTGAGGATGTCCTAGAGGGCGCCCGCTTGATAGAGGGTCAGTGATCGAAAGATATTATGTTCGAGTGAAATGTACCGAAATTGTAAAAACAATATTATGATATATTACGGCTATGGTTTTTATATTTTTTCCTAAAAGTTTTTGGTGCCTCCTGTGCGGCCATTTTTTGTATAATCTGGAAGTTTACCAGTCGTCAGCTTCGGCCCCCTCGCATATAACGCGGGGGTGTTCAAAAAAGCACTTGAGCACTCTTGACCCAACGTCTTGGTCCATTAAGGAGGTGTCAATGTGGCGAACCAGGCAATCGGACAATAGGGCTTTAACACTTTCACTTAGCCATAGGAGTTTGACGGCGGGTCTATGATATAGCCCCTGGTATGTACGCAGTTATCCGAATACGGTGCGTTTACATACGTGGCCAGAAGAACGGTCCTTCGTGTAATATGGAAGGAATCGCGAAGATTCCGGTGAGTCATCGAGTGGTTGACTAGCTCTCGCTGCATCATGACAGTTTGTTTTTGGCTTTCACTACTGAGGTGCTCATCCGGACAAACCAGGACACAGTCGCAGTAGTTCTCCCTTTATTACCCTAGCCGATAGAGCGGAACGTAAGGTAGTTAGCACAGGAGCCGGGCAACCCAACTATTCACCAAAGACATGATTCAGAGCAGATGCATATAAGGCCAAACTCGTGACGCTGAAGTGTTCTATAAAGCTGTTCGGACTTGTCGGCAACTCATATGTTGCCATATCGAGCCCCTTGCAATATATGCCAAGGTGCATGCCTGAAATAACCACAGAAGCAAAATTCAGTTCTTTGAGAAAAGCGAATAATCAATACGGGTTATGTTGACTAGCATCTGAATGATACGTCAAGCGCGATCTTTACAGATTATAACGCTACTAACAAGGATATTTGACATGTCGAGGGTCAAAAGCTGAGAAAAAGGGCACTTTACAGGTTTGAAATAAAGAGTGCAATCTACAAAAAACATTTGGACCTCCTGTCGCACGTTTCCGCTGCCTTGCCTTGGTTAAAGGACTTCTCGGCAAATATAGTCACCTATGGTAAAAGATAAAAAATGGTTAGAAAAAGAAAATACTATGAGAGTGCGGATAGTGTTATAGGTCTGTCCGCATTGTGCCTCCGCTGGTGACCAGGGTATTTTAAGTGTATAATGATGTGCGCGGGGCAGACTTTGTGGCTATATGGGGCGGACCGCGGAGGCCGAACTGCTAATCCAGCTCTGAGATTGATTGGTCATGTCTAATGGAAACTGGCAGCTTGATGGCCGACGAAATGTGCGGCTTGATAAGGCCGCTTTATACTTCGGCCGCAGTAGCCATAGTATGCTCCTCTGTACGGAGGGAGCATTTCGTATTTCCGTGTATCGTGATGGTGCCGTGTGGACCAGGCATCTTAAGTTGGAGATAGCTGTGATGTGGGACCGCATTAAAGCGAGCAAAAGCGGTACGCCCGAGTAGTGCATGGAAGCTACTGCGGAGCGGGACAATATCAAAGGTCAAGCCTTCACTTCGAAAGTTGTTCGGTGAGCCGAAAATGACTTCCAATGTAATCGAGCCTGCGCAGTGAGCTTCTATGCCGGATATTGTTCCTTGAAGGTAGTTGTGGTGAGCCTGATTCTTGAAGGATCAATGCCCATTTTGCGAAAGTGTCTTGGTAGAGTAGGTTAAGGCCACTGCCGTTGTCCATAAGGACTTTCGTAAGATGGAACCCATTGATAATTGGATCGAGGATGAGAGCTGCCAGACCTTCGTGAAGGATACTGGCAGGGTGGTCCATGTGATCAAAAGTGATCGGGCGGACCACCCATTGGCTTAATTTTGGGGCGGCTGGCTCTATGGCACCGGCGTCCCTGTCGGCGTTCTCGGAAGAGGGGTCCCCAGACTTGCCTTCAAGCGGCCTGCAACGTGGCTCAGCCAGTGGCTCAGTACGGCCCGTCTTCATCAACAAACACTCAAGACCCTCGCGAGGGGCCAAGCCTCGTGGGGAGGATGACACAAGGCCTCCTCAGGGGCGGACTCACCAGGCAGGCTCGCGAGGAGGCGGAGAGATCAAGGCAAGGGGTACCTCGCGAGGTGCTCATGACGCAAGCCAGGACGATCAAGACCAGGCGGGCGCCGGCCCGTGCAGTGTCCTCGTTTCCTCTTTGGTGCAAAGGGGCAAGCACAGGCGCGGAGTATCGAGGCATCAGGCAAAGATTTCCATATCGCTGCAATGAGACCAAGACCAGCAGAGCGGCAGGACGGAGGTCACCGTGGAGCCCAAGACAGCGTCATCACCAGTGCCTTTGGCAGTCGAAGACCACCTTTAGTCAGGATAGCTTGTACTAGCTGTCCCCTTTCAAAATGGCCGTTGTTGGCTCCCTTCCCGCTCAATATTTGGGAAGAGGACCAGGGCCTCTATAAATAGGGCTAGCCACCACAGTAGAAGGCATCGGATCCTAACCTAGCTCATCTACCCACCACCACAAGAACACCTCTCCTCGCGAGGCTGTTCATCCTCTGTACTGTGCATCATCAGCCCAAGAGGGAATCCACCCCACCACACACTGGATTAGGGTATTACACCACAACGGCGGCCCGAACCAGTATAAACCTCGTGTCTCTTGTGTTGTTCATCGTGCAAGGTTGTGGGCGTGTTTCGATAGGGAGAAGATCTTCATGTGCACCCCAGAGTTCGAACCTTAAGGGTTTTGCCGGAACCCGACATCCGACATTTGGTGCGCCAGGTAGGGGTGCGCCAAAATCTTTTCTCAGCTGATCTGCGTCCCATCGCTTCGTCACATCCATGGCAGACTCTCGCCGAGCTCGCGCCGAGCGCTGGGCTGCTCTCACCGCCCGTGTCGCCCAGATGGTCCCCATCGATGAGCCTCCTCCTCGTTCTTCGTCGCCTTCCGCCAACGCTGCCACCGGCCCGGCGGGGAACGAGCAGCAAGCATCTTCGATGCACCCCTCGGTGTAGCGGGAAGGCCGCACCGCCACTCCGTCGCTGACCCCAGCTGGTCCATCGTCTCATGCTCGTCGCGCCCCCATGGACACGCAGGACGTGTTGCTCTTGGCACGTGAGCTCCTGCACTATCGCCCCATCGATGACCTCTACAAAGAATGGCTCGCTCGCATCACCGAGCTCTTCAGCGCCGTAGGGGGCTCTCCCCCACCGTCCCTCTCGTTGCCTCGCCCTCCTTCATTCATGGGCGATGCGGCTCGGGGAGCGCCTCCGCCGCCTTCTCCCCAAGAAGGCACCCTGCCTCCAAGGCGCGCGGCCCCTAGACGTGACCCACCGTGTCTGGTACCCGCGCGGCAATAAATAAGCTGCCAAGAAATCCCTCGGCCTCAAGAAGGTGCTCCCGTGCTCCCTGCACCAGCACGACAAGACTGCGTCCCTGCACCTGCATGCAAAGAGCCCGTGCTGCCCCTGGCGGCGGCACGCGGGAACCATCAAGACCAAGCCCTGCGTCTGCAAAGGGCTCTGGTGGCCACCGTAGGCTACCATGCCTTCACCACCGAGCTGCATAGCATCGCCTGGCCGGGCAAGTTCAAGCCGGATCTGTCTCCTCGCTACAACGGTACTGCCGACCCCACGGAGTTCCTGCAGCTCTACGAGCTGGAAATTGAGGCGGCCAACAGAGGCGAAAAGGTCATGGCGAACTGGTTTCCCATGGTGCTCAAGGATGGCGCCCGCACCTGGCTCCTGAACCTTCCTCCCGGCTCGACCTCCTCTTGGGACGAGATGCGCAGCTGCTTCATTGCCAACTTCCAAGGCACTCGCGACCGCCCCCTGTCCGCGGGTGACCTGCACCGCATCAAGCAGCAGCCTGGAGAGACCCTGCAGAAGTACATCTAGTGTTTCAACAGTGCTCGCCTCAAGATCCCCAAGGTGACGGACGAGGCCATCATCTTAGCGTTCTCTGATGGCGTCTGCGATGTCAAGATGAAGGAGGAGGTCGCTATCCACGAGGATCTGTGCACATCCCTGGAGCTGTTCAACCTGGCGACCAAGTGCGCAAGAGCTGAGGTGGGGCGCCTCTCCCTTCTCGAGCTTCCAGCTGCTGGCCTAGAAGAGAAGAAAGCCAAGGCCAAGGACGTGAAGCACAAAGGAGATGTCGTACTCGCAGCAGAACCAGACACGAAGCACGGTAGGGACCAGCCGGAGTCGTCCAAGGGTAGCCGATTCTGTGCCTACCACAACCTCTACACCCACAACACCAACGAACGCCGGGAGCTCAGGGCCGTTCGAGAAGGAAGCTTCGGTCGACGCCCCGAGCGCAACGACCGAGGCTACGACCTAGGAGGAGGACGAGGCGGAGGACGATGGGACGACCGAGGCCCTCGCCAGGAGTGGCGTGACCGACCTCGCGAGGATCGCTAGCAGGACCAGCCTCGCGAGGGGGGCTAGGGGGATCAGCCTCGTGAGGACCACCCGCAGGGCAACGCAGGCCTTCCTCCTCTGCCGCCACCACCAAGAAGGAATGACGACCACCACCAGAACGAGGGGGCTGGGGGATTCCAGGAGCCACGTGCTATCGCTTGCATCTTGAGCGGTGCCCAGGCCCCAGCTTCTTAGCACATCTTCAAGCAGTTCGCTCGCGAGGTGAATGCAGTCCTCCCCAAGCTCGAGGCCACACGCCCTCTCAGGTGGTCGAAGTGCGCCATCACTTTTAGCTCAGCAGATCAACTCAAGTGTGCGGCTACCGCTGGTGTCCTCCCAATGCTTTGTTCCCCAGTCATCAGTAACGTGCAAGTTACCAAGACCCTCATCGATGGCGGCGCAGGGCTCAATGTTCTGTTCGTCGAGATGTTCAACAACCTTCAAGTGCCATATGATCAACCTCAGCCTACCAAGCCTTTCTCAGGAGTTACTGACGGGTCCACCACCCCAATAGGGCAGGTCCGCCTCCCTGTCACCTTCGGAAAGCGCAACAACAACCACACCGAGCTCATCGACTTTGACGTCGCCCACATCCACCTGCCATAGAATGTCATCCTCTGGTATCCGGCCCTGGCCAAGTTCATGGCGGTGACCCACCATGGTTACAATGTCCTCAAGATGCCAGGAAGCGGCGGAATCATCATAGTCCCCTGCGAGGAGAAAGATGCGGTGTGCTCCCTTGAGCGCGCCTTCCAAGCTGCATCAATCGAGGACCCGGACAGCAAGGGCGAGAACCCTCCTAAGGCTGTCCCCAAGAAGAAGAAGAAGACGTCGCCTAGCTCAAGGCCTCAGGAGGTTGGCATTTCAGGAGGTGCCGCATCAGGATCCGCGCCCGTGCAAGGGGCGCCTCCTTCCATCACATAGGAAGGTGTGGCCGGCTCCCTCCTCAGGCAGGGCTCGGGGGATCTCTTCTGGAGGGCCTCAGACTTTGCCAAAATCACGAGGGAGGCGCTCGGGCACCACATGGAGGCGTGCTTCGCGGCATATTTTCCTCAGGAAGTCTCAGGGCGTGGAAAGCCCAACCCTCAGGAGTTCATCACCAAGACCTCACAGGAGCTTCAGGAAGCAAGAGCCATGCGCGGCGATTGTCGTTTGCCTAGCGTACCTCCACATCCAGGCGAGGATGGCGGGCTGCACGTCTGCATCGATTTCCCACGACTCAACCGAGCCGCGTCTCAGGAGCGCCTCCGGCCTTCGCACGTGGGACTTTGCGAGGGTCCACCACACAGCTACGTTCGCATGCCTTTCGGCCTGCCGAACACGGCTGCTACCCACCAGTGGCACCTCCGGAGAATTCTGGCGGCTCAGGAGGCCAGGCATCACGCGGTCATGGCGGAGATGGAGATGGTCCTCGAGGAACCGCCTGGGCCCCTAGAGCCTCCCAAGGCTCAGGGCTCCGGTGGCTCGTGAGGGTCGGCCTCTTCACGCACATCTTCAGCTACTCCAACACTTCGTCTACAATGGTACCAGGTGACATCTTTCGAGTTCATTTCAGCTGGGAGCGCCATCAGGGCTGCATCATTCCCAGGCCGCATGGGTCTGTCCCTGCGGCATGTATCCCTTTTGCTTATGCCTTCAGTCTACCTTGCTGGGGGTGCCCCTCGGGCTGCATCATCCCCAAGCCGCTCGGGCCTGACCCATTGGCATGTATCCCTCCTGCATTTATCTAAGTTGATTTTCCCTTCATGCTTAACCTGCCTGTGATTATCGCCTGCTCGATTGACACCTACCTCTGGAGCTGCTTACTCTGGCACGACGCTTGCGCATGGGTCCGTCCCTATAACGTCAACAATTCTGAGTAGTCGAGCTTTGGCCCGCGGCAGCCCCGCAAGCGTCACTAATACGTCCATTTTGCATCATGCTTTTATATCAAAATTTATTGCATCATGGGCTGTTATTACACATTATATCTCAATACTTATGGCTATTCTCTCTTATTTTACAAGGTTTACCATGAAGAGGGAAAATGCCGGCAGCTGGAATTCTGGCTGGAAAAGGAGCAAACATTGGAAACCTATTCTGCACTGCTCCAAAAATCCTGAAACTCCATGAAACATGTTTTTGGAATTTATAAGAATTATTGGGCGAAAGAAATACACCAGGGGGCCCACACCCTGCCTAGGAGGGTGGGGGGCGCGCCCCCCTACTGGGCGCGCCCCCTGTCTCCTGGGCCCCATGGTGGGCCCCTAGTGTCCATCTTCTGCTATATGAGAGCTTTTACCCTAGAAAAAATCATGGGCAAGCTTACGGGACGAAACTCCGCCGCCACGAGGCGGAACCAATCTAGGGCTCTGGCGGAGCTGTTCTGCCGGGGACACTTCCCTCCGGGAGGGGGAAATCATCACCAACGTCATCACCAATGATCCTCTCATCGGGAGGGGTCAATCTCCATCAGCATCTTCACCAGCATCATCTCCTCTCAAAACCCTAGTTCATCTCTTGTATCCAATCTTGTATCAAAACCACAAATTGGTACCTGTGGGTTGCTTGTAGTGTTGATTACTCCTTGTAGTTGATGCTAATTGGTTTACTTGGTGGAAGATCATATGTTCAGATCCTTTATGCATATTATTACTCCTCTAATTATGAACATGAATATGCTTTGTGAGTAGTTACGTTTGTTCCTGAGGACATGGGTGAAGTCTTGCTATTAGTGGTCATGTGAATTTGGTATTTGTTCGATATTTTGATGAGATGTATGTTGTCTTTTCCTCTAGTGGTGTTATGCGAATGTCGACTACATGACACTTCACCAATATTTGGGCCTAGAGGAAGGCATTGGGAAGTAATAAGTAGATGATGGGTTGCTAGAGTGACAGAAGCTTAAACCCTAGTTTATGCGTTGCTTCGTTAGTGGCTGATTTGGATCCATATGTTTAATGTTGTGGTTAGGTTTACCCTAATACTTCTTTTGTAGTTGCGGACGCTTGCAATAGGGGTTAATCATAAGTGGGATGCTTGTCCAAGTAAGGGCAGTACCCAAGCACCGGTCCACCCACATATCAAATTCTCAAAGTACCGAACGTGAATCATATGAACTTGATGAAAACTAGCTTGACGATAATTCCCATGTGTCCTCAGGAGCTCCTTTCTCATTATTAGAAATTGTACAGGCTTATCCTTTACTACATAAAGGATTGGGCCACCTTGCTGCACTTTATTTACTTTATTTACTTGTTACTCATTACTATTTATCTTATCACAAAACTATCTATTACCTACAATTTCAGTGCTTGCAGAGAAAACCTTACTGAAAATTGCTTGTCATTTCCTTCTGCTCCTCGTTGGGTTTGACACTCTTACTTATCGATAGGACTACGATAGATCCCCTACACTTGTGGGACATCAAGACTCTTTTCTGGCGCCATTGCCGGGGAGTGTAGCACTTTGGGTGAGTGGAACTTGGTATGGAAACATTTATATAGTGTGCTGAAATTGTCACTATGGAAACTAATCCTTTGAGGGGCTTGTTCGTGGTATCTTCACCCCGACCAGAAGAGCAAAGGGTTACTTCTCAACCTACTCAACTTTATTAAAATATTTACTTTGAGATTCCTTCGGGTATGATAGAGAAACTGCTAGCTAATCCATTTGCAGGAGATGGAACATTGCATCCTGATTTACACCTTATCTTTGTGGATGAAGTTTGTGGATTATTTAAGCTTGCAGGTGTTCCCGATGATGTTGTCAAAAGGAAGGTCTTCCCTTTATCTTTGAAGGGGGATGCATTGACATGGTATAGGCTATGTGATGATACGAGATCTTGGAATTATACGCGATTGAAGTTGGAATTTCACCAGAAGTTCTATCCTATGCACCTTGTTCATCGTGATCGTAATTACATATATAAATTTCTGGCCTCGCGAAGGAGAAAGCATCTCTCAAGATTGGGGGAGGCTTAAGTCAATGTTATATTCATGCCCCAATCATGAGCTCTCTCAGGAAATGATTATTCAAAACTTTTATGCTTGGCTTTCTCTTAATAATCGCAACCTGCTCGATACTTCCTGTGCTGGTTCTTATATGCTGAAGACTATTGATTTCAAATGGGACATATTGGAAAGAATTAAACGCAACTCTGAAGATTGGGGTTCCGACGATGGTAAGCAGTCAGGTATGACACCTAAGTTCGATTGTGTTAAATCTTTTATGGATACCGATGCTTTTCGTGGATTTAGCACTAAGTATGGACTTGACTCTGAGATAGTAGCTTCTTTCTGTGAATCTTTTGCTACTCACGTTGATCTCCCTAAAGAGAAGTGGTTTAAATATAATCCTATTGTTGAAGTGAAAGTAGTTGCACCAATTACAGTTGAAGAAAAGACTATCACCTATAGTGATCCTATTGTTCCTACTACTTATGTTGAGAAACCTCCTTTTCCTGTTAGGATAAAGGATCATGCTAAAGCTTCGACTGTTTTTTGTAAGAGTAATACTAGGACTTATACACCTCCTGAGCAAAGCAATGTTGAACCTAGTATTGCTATGGTTAAAGATCTCTTGGATGATGATTTAGATGGGCATGTTATTTATTTCTGTGATGAATCTGCTAATATTGCTAGACCAGATACTCAGAACATAGACCTGTCGTAGGCATGCCTGTTATTTCTGTTAAAATAGGAGATCATTGTTATCATGGCCTATGTGATATGGGTGCTAGTGCTAGTGCAATACCTTATAACTTATATCAAGAAATTATGCATGACATTGCACCCATTGAATTAGAAGACATTGATGTTACTATTAAGCTTGCTAATAGGGATACCACTAAACCAGTTGGGATTATTAGAGATGTTGAAGTTTTGTGTGGGAAGGTTAAATACCCTGCTGATTTTCTTGTTCTTGATTCCCCACAAGATGATTTTTGTCCCATTATTTTTGGTAGACCCTTCTTGAATACAGCTAGTGCTAAGATTGATTGTGAAAAAGATACTGTCACCGTTGGCATAGATGGTATGTCTCATGAGTTTAATTTTGCTAAGTTTCATAGACAACCTCGTGATAGGGAACCACCTAGTAAAGATGAGATTATTGGTCTTGGTTCCATTGTTGTGCCTCCTACTGATCCGTTAGAACAATATTTGCTAGACCATGAAAACGATATGTTTATGAAGGAAAGGAGGGAAATAGATGAAGTGTTCCTTAAACAGGAACATATGCTCAAACATAACCTTCCTGTTGAAATTCTTGGGGATCCCCCTCCACCCAAGGGTGATCCCGTGTTTGAACTCAAACCATTACCTGATAATCTTAAGTATGCTTATCTTGATGAAAAGAAAATATATCTTGTTATTATTAGTGCTAACCTTTCAGAGCAAGAAGAAGAAAGATTATTGAAAACTCTGAAGAAGCACCGAGCAGCTATTGGATATACTCTGGATGATCTTAAGGCCATTAGTCCCACATTATGCCAACACAAAATTACAGTGGAGAAAGATGCCAAACCAGTTAGAGATCCTCAACGACGACTAAATCCTAAGATGAAGGAAGTGGTAAGAAAGGAGACACTAAAGCTCCTTGAGGCAGGTATAATTTATCCCGTTGCTGATAGTGAATGGGTAAGCCCTGTCCATTGTGTTCCTAAAAAGGGAGGTATTACCGTTGTTCCTAATGATAAAGATGAATTGATCCCGCAAAGAATTAATACAGGTTATAGGATGGTAATTAATTTCCGTAAGTTAAATAAAGCTACTAAGAAAGATCATTACCCTTTACATTTTATTGATCAAATGCTAGAAAGACTATCCAAACACACTCATTTCTGCTTCCTAGATGGTTTTTGTAGTTTCTCTCAGATACCTGTGTCAGCGAAGGATCAATTCAAAACTACTTTTACTTGCCCTTTTGGTACTTTTGCTTATAGACATATGCCTTTTGGTTTATGTAATGCACCTGCTACCTTTCAAAGATGCATGATGGATATATTCTCTGATTTTTGTGAAAAGATTTGTGAGGTATTCATCGATGATTTCTCCGTTTATGGATCCTCTTTTGATGATTGTTTGAGCAACCTTGATCGAGTTTTCCAGAGATGCGAAGACACTAGTCTCGTCATGAATCGAGAGAAGTGTCACTTTATGGTTAATGAAGGCATTGTCTTGGGACATAAGATTTCCGAGAGAGCCATTGAAGTTGATAAAGCCAAAGTTGATGCTATTGAAAAGATGTCGTGTCCCAAGGACATAAAAGTTATAAGAAGTTTCCTTGGTCATGCTGGTTTTTATAGGAGGTTCATTAAGGACTTTTCTAAAATCTCTAGGCCTCTTAATAATTTATTGCAAAAAGATATTCCTTTTGACTTTGATGATGATTGTGTAGAAGCATTTGAAATACTTAAGAAAGCTTTGATCACTGCACCTATTTTTCAGCCACTAATTGGAATTTACCTTTTGAAATTATGTGCGATGCTAGTGATTATGCTGTAGGTGCTGTTCTAGGGCAAAGAGTCGATAAGAAATTGAATGTTATCCAGTATGCTAGTAAGACTCTTGATACTGCCCAGAGAAATTATGCTACTACTGAAAAAGAATTCTAAGCAGTTGTGTTTGCATGTGATAAGTTTAGACATTATATTGTTGATTCCAAAGTTACCATTCACACTGATCATGCTGCTATTAAATATCTTATGGAAAAGAAAGATGCTAAGCCTAGACTCGTTAGATGGGTTCTCTTGCTCCAAGAATTTGACTTGCATATTATTGATAGAAAGGGAGCTGGGAACCCCGTTGCAGACAACTTGTCTAGGTTAGAGAATGTTCTTGATGACCCACTGCCTATTGATGATAGCTTTCCTGATGAACAATTAGCAGTCATGAATGCTTCTTGTACTGCTCCTTGGTATGCTAATTATGCTAAGTACATTGTTGCTAAATTTATACCCCCTAGTTTCACATACCAACAAAAGAAAAAGTTCTTTTATGATTTAAGACATTACTTTTGGGATGACCCACACCTTTATAAAGAAGGAGTAGATGGTGTTATTAGACGTTGTGTGCCTGAGCATGAACAGGAACAGATCCTACGCAAGTGTCACTTTGAATCTTATGGCGGACACCACGCTGGAGATAGAACTGCACACGAGGTACTACAATCTGGTTTTTATTGGCCTACTCTCTTCAAAGATGCTCGTTAATTTGTCTTATCTTGTGATGAATTTCAAAGAATAGGTAACATTAGTAGATGTCAAGAAATGCCTATGAATTATTCTCTAGTTATTGAACCGTTTGATGTTTGGGGATTTGATTATATGGGACCTTTTCCTACCTCTAATGGTTATAAACATATTTTAGTTGATGTTGATTACGTTACTAAGTGGGTAGAAGCTATTCCAACTAGTAGTGTTGATCATAACACATCTATTAAAATGCTTAAAGAAGTTATTTTTCCGAGGTTTGGAGTCCCTGGATATCTTATGACTGATGGTGGTTCACATTTTATTCATGGTGCTTTCCGTAAGATGCTTGCTAAGTATGATGTTAATCATATAATCGGATCTCCTTATCATCCGCAGTCTAGTGGTCAAGTAGAGTTGAGCAATAGAGGGCTCAAATTACTTCTGCAAAAGACTGTGAATAGATCTAGAAAGAATTGGTCCAAAAAACTTGATGACGTAGAACACAAAGGAGAGTGTGGGGAAGAGAGGGGAAGCTCGCGAGGGCCTAACCCAGCTACATCCCAGCTGCCGATGTACAAGTCTGGCACGACGCGAGGAAACGACTCCATGTTTTCGAGATAAGTTTTGCACCTGGGATAGCTAATTGATGCGGCACAGAATCTCCACCTAACGCGGCTCTGTGATGGCAACGTTGCCTTCCTTTCTCATCTTTCGGCGGCCGCTTGTGCGCTAAAGGGGATCTCCTGAGCATCGCGCCTCAGGGGCTCTTACTGGACCTCGGGCAGCTCACCTCCTGGCCTTGACCACAGCATCGCGACCTGGCATACCCACGACGGCTGAAGCCTGCCTGGGGACCAGGACCTGTCAGCATAGAGCACCCAGTCGTCGCGAGGTTAGAAAGGGGGAACCAAGCCGGGACAAGTCAAGCATTCGCATCGCTTCATAATAAGGATACTATCAACAAAATACGTCGCGGACCCTTTACATGCCCCCACGGGGTGTTTTCTCGATTCCTCGCAGCAAACAAAAGACGTGAATCCTAAGGAGCCCTAACTACATGCACCTCCATGGCCGACGCCATCATCAACAGTGGGCCACGGGAGGTCGGCGCCAACCCCATCCAGATCAGCTACGGCGATGGCCTGATGCAGCCGCCTTGCCCCGGGCACGGCATGTTCTCGGGGGAACGTAGCTGTCGTCGCTCGCCTCCGGAGTCACGAAGTGCTCGGGAGAGTCGCTGGACTCCCAAGCATCGCCGCTGCTGCCAAAGGAGTCGTTGGGGAAGCGGACGGCGGGCCTAGCCCCTGCCTTGTCGATATCCCGGCTGCCTCCTCTAGGATAGCACTCCAGGCGGCGGCCTTCTGCATCGAAGACCTTGAAGATCATCAAGGAGGTGACATCGTATTCAAAATGAATCACGAGGGAACCCCCTGTCCAGCAGTCGGGTCATGAAGACCTTGCCCGAAGCGACGACTTCAACCTCCGCTCCGGTCGCCGGAGCACCGCAGTCGGTGTGCTGCAGCCAAAGCTCGAGAGGCCCCCTCGGCAGCATCTCGTAGGCGAAGAATGGAGGGAAGCGGATCCAGGTGCTTGGAGGCATAGCGGCGTGAAGCACGAGCTCGCAAGAGGAGTCCGTGGCATGGACTCCAGGAGCGACAGCGCGCGCCGCCATGGCTCGTCGACCTCGCCTGCGGGGCGGGCGGCATCGCTCGTCGTCTCCTTCTCCAGGGCCCTCGACTCGAGCATACAGGGGTAGCGGGAACCAGGAGGTGGCCGCTCGCACCAAGGCCTCGTCATCCCCGGCCTCGCAACCTCGTCGCGGCGGCATGGGACCGGCCGTTTCTTCAATGGAAGCGGATCAGGCCCCTCCCGGGGGGCTTTCCTTTCTCTTCGGCTGAGAACCTGCGGATCGATGCCATTGGCGTCGAGAATGGAGGTGGAGAAGGGGGGAAGAAGCAGGCAGAGCAAGAAGAGATGGACAACGGGGGCTCCCGCCCCTCTATATTTATAGCCCAAGGGAGGCCAACCGCCAACTTCCATGATCACAGGTAATGATGACTCTTTTTGCATGCATCAGGGACTCGTCAAATCGGGCAGTTGCCGAGGCAGCATGGGGAAGCGGAGACGCCCACGTCCAATCAATCACCACGCGGCGACCAAGGCCTCAGGCTGTTGGGGCCCGAAGCGCTCCGTACTTGCCCTTTGGCTTCGCTGCTAAGCCAAGTCCGAGCACACCTTGGGCCCGGGGGCTACTGTCGACGTTCTGGGAACAGGGGTCCCCAGACTTGCCTGCCTGCGGCCTGAAGCGTAGCTCCGCCAGTGGCCCAGTACGGCCCGTCTTCGTCAACAAACACTCAAGACCTTCGCGAGGGGCCAAGCCTCGCGGGGCGGATGATGCAAGGCCTCCTCTGGGGCGTCCTCACCAGGTAGGCCACGAGGAGGCGGAGAGATCAAGGCGAGGAGTACCTTGTGAGGTGCTCATGACGCAAGCCATGACGATCAAGACCAGGCGGGCGCCGGCTCGCGCAGTGTCCTCGTTTCCTCTTTGCTGCAAAGGGGGCAAGCGCAGGTGCGGAGTACCGAGGCATGACGCAAAGGTTTCTATATCGGTGCAATGAGACCAAGACCAGCAAAGCGGCAGGACGGAGGTCAAGACAGCGTCATCACTAGTGCCTTTGGCAGTCGAAGACCACCTTTAGTCGGGATAGCTTGTACTAGTTGTCCCCTTTCAAAATGGTTGTTGTTGGCTCCCTTCCGGCTCAATATTTAGCAAGAGGACCAGGGCCTCTATAAATAGGGCTAGCCACCATAGTAGAAGGCATGGGATCCTAACCTAGCTCATCTACACACCACCACAAGAACACCTCTCCTCGCGAGGCTGTTCTTCCTTTGTACTATTCATCATCAGCCCAAGAGGCAATCCACCCCACCACACACTGGGTTAGGGTACTACACCACAACGGCGGCCGAACTAGTATATACCTCATGCTATCTTAGAATCGCGGCAAGGTTGTGGGCGTGTTTCGGTAGGGAGAAGATCTTCGTGCGCACCCCATAGTTCAAACCTTAAGGGTTTTGCCGGAACCCGACATCCGACAGTCCCGTAACGCGCGCTTGCAGTCCCCTGTAGGGATGTGCGGCATGTATACCATGTTCACTGTCTTTACTTCGGGGGATATTGCATCTGACCCCCGGTGTTCGTTTGCGAGTCTCTTCGTCATCGCTGTCACTGGGCGGCCCCTTCACCTTGTGTTCGACATTAAGCTCGCCGACTTGTTTAAAAACCCAACAGCTCCTGTTGGTGTGATTTGCTGGTTTAATGGGGTTGCCATGGATCTGGCAGGGCCCATCCAGTATACTGTCTAAATTGGATGGTCCATCTCTGTTTGCCTTGAATGGCATTTTTCGTTGACCGGGTTTGGAACCACTAAATCCGGTGTTGACCGCCGTGTCTTGCGTTCCTTCATTGTTTGTGCGACGCTTGTGTTTATTGTATTGTGGCTTGTGGTTGCCGTCTCGAACTTCGGAAGTACCCGGATCAACGGTGTTGTTGCTTCTACGAGCTAGCCAGCTGTCTTCTCCCGCGCAAAAATGGGTCATCAGAGTGGTAAGGGCAGCCATGGATCCTGGTTTTTCTTGACCAAGGTGGCGGGCGAGCCACTCATCTCGGACTCTATGTTTAAAGGCCACGAGGGCTTCGGCGTCCGGACAATCGACAATTTGGTTCTTTTTTATTAAGAACCTAGTCCAGAGCTTCCTGGTAGACTCGCCAAGCTGTTGGATGATGTGACTTAGGTCATTAGCGTCCGGAGGCCGAACATATGTACCTTGGAAGTTATTGCGGAAGGCGTCTTCCAAGTCTTCTCGGCTGCCGATGAGTTCTCAGGGAGGTTGTTTAGCCAGTGTTGTGCTGGCCCCTTTAGTTTTAGTGGGAGGTATTTGATGGAGTGGAGGTCATCACCATGGGCCATGTGGATATGGAGGATGAAATCTTCAATCCATATTGTGGGGTCTGCTGTTCCATCGTATGATTCAATATTCATGGGTTTAAACCCTTCCGGGAATTCGTGTTCCATTACTTCATCAGTGAAGCAAAGGCGGTGTGTGGCGCATCTATGTCGGGCCACATCGCGACGTAGCTCGGATGGAGTTCATCTGCGGTGCTCTGCCCAGGCGTGGTTGTGTTTTTCACGTCCGGCTAGATGGTCGTCGTTGCGCGTCCGGGCACGTCCCCATGATCTGTAGATCGATCTTGTCTGACTTGCTCTGTTGTCTAGGTCCTGCCGCAGGTCATATGTATGATCCCGATCTGTCATGTCTCTGCCCTTACCACGAGGTGGTACGGGCTGGTGTTCGGCTTGAGTTGCCACTTTGTACCGACCACATGGTGGTCATTCAGCCGCATTATGCGCTGGTAGGACGGGCTCCGGCGCCTCGTCATCGAATTGGGGTAACAATTTGCGCTTCGGGTAACTTTTGGTTGGGAGCTCGAGGTCGTATTCTTCAGCTGCTAAGACATTAGTCCATCTATCGTTGAGCACATCTTGATCAGCTTGAAGCTGCTGCTGCTTCTTTTTCAGGCTCCTTGTAGTGGCTATCAGCTGGCGCTTAAAGCGCTCCTGCTTGAAAGGTTCCTCAAGCACGATAAAATTCTTGTTGCCGAGGATCATCTCGTCCTCGGAGAGCGGAAGGTAGTTACTGTCCTACGAGCCTTCATTCATGGCCTATTCATCAGGGCTAACTCTCCCATCTTCCCGTTCGTCCTGTTCGGAGGTTGTCTTAACGGGGTCTTCATTGTCTTCGGCATCATCGAGAGTATTGTTTTCTCCTGTGCCGGTATTGCTATCTTTTCCGCGGCATGGCTTAGATCGGCGCCACTGACATTGGCGCTTTGGCTATATCTCAGGAGGCATGTCCTTGACAGGATCATCCTTGTCATCGCCGCTATTCTCCTTTGGGCTTGTTCTTCTCCGGCATCGTCGTCCATACCGTGGATGTCTTCGGAGTCATAATTGAGCATGTCGGTTAAGTCGTCGACAGTGGCTATAAAGTGGGTGGGGGTGGGACGTAAAATTCCCTGCTCTCAGCCCCTAGTCTGGGCTAGGCATGGTTCGGACGTTGCTCCTTTGTAATGACAAGGGATAGCATTAAGTCTAGAGCTTCTCTTAAAGGCGAGGTTTGGCCCGAGAGAAGAGAGCCCGTGGAGTACGGTGAGAGGGAAACTCCTTGGCCGAACTCACACGACGCTGGTTCTGAGGATTCGGAGCCAGTGTCCGGAGAAGGGTTCGGCTCCTCCACAATGGGCCTAAGGGTCACAGACAGTCCGGAGAGCTCAGAGAGCCCGTCTTCGGACCTGGCAATACGCTCTGGATCCTAGAGCGGAAGTAGGAGGCGCGATTCCTTGGAAGATCGGGTCTCCTCGGATATCGACGACATAATCCAGATTTCCAAAACTAATCTGGTGACCTGGGGTGTAGCTGTCGACCTTCTCTAGATGGCCAAGCGAGTTAGCCCGCAACACGAAGCCGCCGAACACAAAGATCTGGCCGGGAAGGAAAGCCTCCCCCCAGGTAACGTTGTTGTAGATGATTGACGGAGCCATCAAACGTTTTGATGACGATGCAGTGGAACACTCAATGAAAGCACCGACGTCGGTGTTAAAACCGGTGGATCTCGAGTAGGGGGTCCCGAACTGTGTGTCTGAGGTTGATGGTAACAGGAGGCGGGGGACATGATGTTTACCCAGGTTCAGGCCCTCTCTATGGAGGTAATACCCTACTTCCTACTTGATTGATCTTGATGAATATGAGTATTACAAGAGTTGATCTACCACGAGATCATAATGGCTAAAACCCTAGAAGTCTAGCCTGTATGATTATGATCACCTCTATGGACTAAGACCTCCGGTTTATATAGACACTGGAGGGGACTAGGGTTGTACAAAGTCAGCTACAGAGAAAGGAATCTTCATATCCGGGCGCCAAGCTTGCCTTCCATGCCAAGGAGAGTCCCATCCGGATATGGGAGAGAGTCTTCTGTCTTGTATCTTCACAGCCGAACAGTCTGGCCCATGCTACCTAGTCCAGCCGTCCGAGGACCCCTTAATCCAGGTCTCCCTCACACATACCTTGACAAAGTTTTGAAGAAGTTCAAAATGGATTAGTCAAAGAATGGGTTCTTGCCTGTGTTGCAAGGTGTGAAGTTGAGTAAGACTCAAAGCCCGACCATGGTAGAAGATAGAGAAAGAATGAAAGTCATTCCCTATGCCTCAGCCATAGGTTCTATAAAGTATGCCATGTTGTGTACCAGACCTATTGTGTACCTTGCCATGAGATTGACAAGGGGGTACAATAGTGATCCAGGAGTAGATCACTAGACAGTGGTCAAAATTATCCTTAGTAACCTAGGAGGACTAAGGAAATACTTCTCAGTTATGGATGTGATAAAGAGTTCGTCGTAAAGGTTTATGTTGATGAAAGCTTTGACACCAATTCAGATGACTCTCAGTCACAATCTGGATATGTATTAAAAGTGGGAGCAATTAGCTAGAGTAGCAGCATGCAGAGCATTATAGACATAGAAATTACCAAAAAATATACGGATCTGAATATGGCAGACCCGTTGACTAAACTTCTCTCACAAGTGAAACATGATCACACCTTAGTACTCTTTGGGTGTTAATCACATGGCGATGTGAACTAGATTATTGATTCTAGTGAACTCTTTGGGTGTTGGTCACATGGTGATGTGAACTGTGGGTGTTATATCGCATGGTGATGTGAACTAGATTATTGACTCTAGTGCAAGTGGGAGACTGAAGGAAGTATGCCCTAGAGGCAATAATAAAGTTGTTATTTTATATTTTCTTATTCATGATAAAGGTTAATTATTCATGCTAGAATTGTATTGATCGAAAACCTTAATACATGTGTGAATACATAAACTAACACCATGTCCCTAGTGAGCCTCTACTAGACTAGCTCGTTGATCAAATATGGTTATGGTTTCCTAACCATGGACATGAGTTATCATTTGATAACGGGATCACATCATTAGGAGAATGATGTGATGGACAAGACCCATCCTTTAGCTTAGCATAATGATCATTTAGTTTTTATTGATATTGCTTTCTTCATGTCAAATACATATTCCTTCGACTATGAGATTATGCAACTCCCGGATACCGAAGGAATGCCTTGTGTGCTATCAAACGTCACAACGTAACTGGGCGATTATAAAGATGCTCTACAGCTATCTCCGAAGGTGTTTGCTGAGTTGGCATAAATCGAGATTAGGATTTGTCACTCTGAGTATCGGAGAGGTATCTCTGGGCCCTCTCGGTAATACACATCATAAGCTTGCAAGCAAACTACTAAGGAGTTGGTCACGAGGTGATGTATTGTGGAATGAGTAAAGAGACTTGCTGGTAACGAGATTGAACTAGATATAGAGATATCAATGATCAAATCTCGGGCAAGTAACAGACCGACGGAGAAAGGGAATTATGTATGTTGTCATAACGGTTCGACCGATAAAGATCTTCCTAGAATATGTAGGAGCCAATATGGGCATCCAAGTTTCACTATTGGTTATTGACCGGAGAGGTGTCTCGGTCATGTCTACATAGTTCTCAACCCCGTAGGGACCGTGTCGGTGTCAAAACTGATAGATCTCGGGTAGGGGGGCAAGCTGTGTGTCTGAGGATCAATGGTAACAATAGGCAAAGGGACATAGTGTTTACCCAGGCTTGGGCCCTCTTAAAGGAGGTAAAACCCTACATCTTGCTTGATTGTATTTAATGAGTATGGGGGTTACAAGAGTTGATCTACCTCAAGATCGTAATGGATAAACCCTAGCTTGTCTAGCCTATGAATATTATGATAGCCTCGATGGGCTAAACCCTTCGGCTTATATACACACCAGAGGGGCCTAGGGCTTGTACAAAGTCGGTTCATAAGTGAAGGAAACAATACATCCAGACTCTAATCTTGCCGTCCACGCACATAGGATTTCTACCCGAACACGGAGGATGGCCTTCAGCTTTATCTTCATGGCCCATTCTGCTGGGGAACATAGCAGAAATTCAAAATTTTCTACGCATCACCAAGATCAATCTATGGAGTAATCTAGCAACGAGGGAAAGGGGAGTGTCGGTGTCAAAACCGGCGGATCTCGGGTAGGGGGTCCCGAACTGTGCGTCTAGGCGGATGGTAACAGGAGACAAGGGACACGATGTTTTTACCCAGGTTCGGGCCCTCTCGATGGAGGTAAAACCCTACTCTTGCTTGATTGATATTGATGATACGGGTAGTACAAGAGTGGATCTACCACGAGATCAAGGAGGCTAAACCCTAGAAGCTAGCCTATGGTATTTTTGTTGTTGTTGTTGTCGTGTCCTATGGACTAAAACCCTCCGGTTTATATAGACACCGGAGAGGGCTAGGGTTACACAGAGTCGGTTACAATGGTAGGAGATCTACATATCCGTATCGCCAAGCTTGCCTTCCACGCCAAGGAAAGTCCCATCCGGACACGGCACGAAGTCTTCAGTCTTGTATCTTCATAGTATTGGAGTCCGGCCGATGACGATAGTTCGGCTATCCGGGCACCCACTAGTCCAGGACTCCCTCAGTAGCCCCCGAACCAGGCTTCAATGACGACGAGTTTGGCGCGTATATTGTCTTCGGCATTGCAAGGCGGGTTCTCCTCCAAATTTCATGTGCTTGCCGAATAGTGTCTGGCTTCCTGATAAATGATGCGCTCCTCGGCTTCCACGTCCAATAATGGCCCTCTTCCACGTGTCGTATGAATGCGAAAAGCCAGGGTATTTTTACGTTTTACCCGCAAGCTGCACGAATAAGCTGCCTATAAGAGAGGTAAGGATCTAGATCCAAATCACACCATCCTCCTTCCGCGAGTACTCATCGGAGCGCCTCTGACAAAAATCCACTCTATCATGGGCAGTCGACGCGGCTCCTCCTCTCGCGCTCCCAGCCCTCAGCCAGGAGATTGGAGGAGATGTTCAGTTCCGCACAGCAAGCTGGTGACGCTCCAAACGGAGGGATACCTTCCTCCGGCCTTCATGGTCCCGGTTCGAGCCGGACTGGCCACCTACAAAGGTGGAAAGCAGGCGGAGAACACCCCCAATCCCTCCAAAGGGGAGCGGGTGTGCTTCGTCCCTTACCTAATAAGGGGGCTCGGATTTCCCATACATCCGTTTCTTCGGGGCTCCTGGAGTTCTACAGACTCCAGCTTCATCACCTTACACCCGCCTCCATTTTGCACATTGTGGGTTTTGTAGCTCTTTGCGAGCTGTTCTTGGGCATCGAGCCCCATTTTACGTTGTGGAAGAGATTGTTTTGCCTCGTACCCCGTTCTCACGAGGGGGCGATATATCAAGTGGGCGGAGCCGAAATATGGCGCATCGCCGGGACCGGAATCTATCCGGAACCCCGAAGAAGGCGTCCGAAGACTGGCCTTCGGAATGGTTTTATATGGAAGACGCCCCACTGCCGGACCCAGTTCGGATCGGCCTCCCAGAGTTCAGCAACGCTCCTCTGAAGAAATGCCCGAGTTGGCGCCCGCGGAGCCCTCAAGGGGAAGATGGTAGGAGCGTCCAATATTTGATGGGCCGGATAAGGTTACTGACCCATTCCGGATTGACCATGATTGGAGTCATGGCCACGTGCATTATGCGAGGGGTACATCCACTCCAATATAGGGGCCACCCCATGTGGGATTTCAACGGGGAGAATGACGCCACCCGTCATGGCCGCAAGGGGCCGGGATCGGCTGCCGATCTGGTGAAGATCCTGTCCGGCTTGTACAAGGGGGAGAAGGAGGACTTCCTCCGCACGAGTCCATTGAATGGATTCTCCATGAATAACCCTCGGAGCTGGGTAAGCGGAAGTTTATCTATCCGATCCGTGCTTTCAAAGTTAAGTGTCTTACTTTATGATTTCGACACAGGAACTGCGCCGGGATGTGGAGGGCATACAAAGCCCGACTCCACAACCTGTGGATCCGGGAAGATCCCTTGAGCCAGCCTCCGGAGAGGATTCAGACATAGAGGTGGAGCTGATTGATGGGGTGTTCCACCAACTTAGCATGGACAATGCTCTAGTCGCCATTACGGCTGACTACCCCGGTTTATCTCCGGCTTCCCAGGTAACTACGACCAGAGTCCTGACACCATTACTTCATCCGTGCTTATTTCTGACCACCGTATACCAACATTGTCTTGCAGGAGGTGCCTTCAGGGTGGGAAGCCGAACCCGCGGCGGCTGACCGACAAGGGTCAGTTCGGCCCAGCAGGCAAAAGAGGAGTGCGGCGCGAATCGAAACGTCGCCGCAACGGTATGACGCACCGCCATGTTTAAAGGAAAAGATTCCTAGGAGGTATATTAACGCTCATGATTTTTTCAGGAGAAAGAGCGCTCGCCGGACTGTGCCCGGAGAGGTTGCCAACCAAACCTCCGCCAGCTAGGCTCCAACACCTGGTCCGGAGGGGGAGGCGAACACAAGGCGTGAGTCGGATGCTCCTCCAACGGAGGATGCCGACAGGCTGTCCGCCACCAGGTCTGAGGGGGAGAGCGCCATGAATCACAGGCGCCGCCGGACAGTTCTCCATGACGTGTGTTTCTCCCCGGAGGCGTTGAATGCCTTTAATGCGGGAGACGCGCACCTCCGTGCCGCTCAAAATGGTTTAACCAGAGCCACGGAGCAGTATGTGAAAGACATACGGGTAAGGAATTTTAATAGTTATATATGCCCGTAGCCCCCAAGACTTAAAATAGTTAGAATAACTGATTTAAGGATCATTTGTAATGCAGGATCTTACGAACAAGAATACCCACCTGTCCCAGGAGCTTCAAGAGTGCAAGGCCCAACTTGAGGCTGCACTAGCCGCCTCAGGGGGAGCCACAGAGACCCCCTCTGGTAATACATACTTCGAAAAGATAAGTAGTTTATGAAGTGCGGTGTGTGTGTAAGTCTGACAATAATATTGCAGAGGGCGCGGGACTAGATCCGGACAAGCAACATCTGCTACGCCAGCTGAAAGCCGGTGAGAAGGTGCTTATGAGGGTGCAGCAGGAGAGGAACAAACTCCAAGATGCCAACACCCAGCTGGGCGAAGAACTAAAAGATGTTCGGGTCCAGCTGTCTGACTCCATGAAGGAGAATCGGCGGCTTCGTCGCGGCATCTACAGTAAGTGCTTGAGCAAACTCTTTTGAAAAGAAGAGTTCGGCGAGGAAGTCGATTGACACAAACGTGTCTGTAGGTGTGCTCACAGGTCGCCCTGTGGAGGAAATGCCCGGTTCAACGGGTGACCAACTTCCCGAGCTGCTGCAACTGCATGAACATGTTCGGCAGGCGATGAGTGGCGTCGCCCAGGCCTTATGGCCGTCTGTCACCCTACCCGAGGGTCTTGGAGGGCTTGCGGAGAAGCTTCAGGGAGCACGGCAGCGCTTCCGTCTATGGAAGATATCGACCTGCCGTCAAGGCGCCAGGGAGGCCTGGGCCATGGTGAAGACGCGGTACACGAAGGCGGATCCGAACCACATGGCCGAGGTCGGACCTATGGGGCCCGATGGGAAGGAGATCCCTGTGAGCTTAATGTACGGCCAAGTAGAGTTGGCCGCTAAGTATTCCCAACGAGACTGTAAATTAGACAGCCTGTTAGATGGGATTGAAGAGGAGTACAATCAGTCAATTTGATGATGTATTTTAAAATGACATGTATAATGCCTTCTAGCCGGATTGTAGATCGTTTGTCTTTGCGGAACTTTTCGCTTCAACCTCGGGACCCTAGAGTCTGGAGTGTGTCCGAATACCCTCACGGTTATGAAAAAACCGGGGCATGCATGGAGACCAGGCGTAGGGGCCATTAGTGCTTTATCAGACAAGTGCCCAACTAGTTATGTTATATTACATGGTTAGTAAGAAACATCTTCCAGGGAGAATAGTTCCGTTAGGGGTTCCTTTCCCTTGGAGGCATGCCCTAAAGTGCATGTCTGGACTGCGAAAAGAGCAGAAAAGCATCTGGGGGCAGATAAATAAATAAATAAGAAATCATCTTTCAAGTCACCGACCGAATATTCCCTTAAGAACGCTAGCTTTCGGCTTCACCCAGTCTGAGGTACACATTCGGCTGACCCGGCAGTAACAATCGCAGAGGTGCTCCCTTTACCTCCTAGCCGAACAATCGGGAACGTAGGGGTAAGCACAGGAGCCAGGCAACCCAGCTTGGCCAAAACTTAAGTCATATCGATGCATTTAATGGTGAATAAAAGGTACATGCGGAAGTGTGACACATGTGTTGGGCATGAAGCCCGTATAAATAAGCTTCTGTTAAAGAAGCCCCCAGGTATAATGAGTGCGAGCAGCACGTCAAGTGTGTGCGAACAATGCGCAGATCAGCCCTCAAAGGTTTTATGAAAAAGAGAGGAAGAAAGAGAAAAACAAAAGACAACTAAATTATAAAATGTGGACGGAGGAGGGAGACGAACTCTGAGTCCGGCGCTAGGCGTAGAATCTCCGGAGACGGGCTGCATTCCATGGGTTCGGCTCGAGTCGGTTGTTCGATGCGTTTCGCAGACGGTACGCTCCGCCAGTCAGGACTTGGTCGATGATGAAGGGACCTTCCCATTTGGGCTTGAGTTTGTCCTTTTTCTTGTCCGGCAGTCGTAGAACTAATTCGCCAACATTGTAAGTTTTGGCCCGTACTTCTCTGCTTTGATATCTTCGAGCCTGCTGTTGATAGAATGAGGAACGAGATTTTGCCACGTCGCGCTCCTCTTCTAAGGCATCCAAACTGTCCTGCCGATCCAACTCGGCTTCTCTTTCTTCGTACATGCGCACGCGAGGTGAGTCATGAATTATATCGCAGGGCAAAACTGCCTCTGCGCCGTATACCATAAAAAATGGTGTGAATCCGGTAGTGCGATTTGGCGTGGTCCGCAGCCCCCAGAGTACGGAGTCGAGCTCCTCCACCCAGTGCATGTTAGATTCCGTGAGGGACCGCACTAACCTGGGTTTGATGCCGCTCATGATTAGACCATTTGCTCGTTCGACTTGACCGTTAGTTTGAGGGTGATAGACTGAAGCGTAGTCGAGCTTGATGCCCATATTTTTGCACCAGAGTTTAACCTCGTCGGCCATGAAGTTCGTGCCGTTATCAGTGATGATGCTGTGGGGGACGCCATAACGGTGTACTACCCCAGATATGAAGTCTATCACAGGTCCGGATTCGGCCGTTTTAACTGGCTTGGCCTCTATCCATTTGGTGAATTTGTCCACCATGACCAATAGGTACTTTTGCTTGTGGGTTCCCCCTTTAAGGGGTCCGACCATGTCAAGCCCCCAGACTGCGAACGGCCAGGTGATGGGTATATTTTTGAGGGCGTTGGGTGGCATGTGGCTCTGATTAGCAAAGAGCTGGCAACCGACGCATCATTGGACTAAGTCCTGAGCATCTGCCCGGGCCGTCGGCCAATAAAATCCTTTATGGAAGGCCTTGCCTACAAGGGCCCGGGCTGCAGCGTGGTGCCCGCCGAGTCCGGCGTGAATTTCAGCCAGAAGATTTCGCCCTTCCTCTTCGGAGATACACCTTTGAAGGACTCCGGTTGTGCTTTTCTTATAAAGCTCTCCCTCATGGACCTTGTAGGCTTTAGATCGCCGTACTATGCAACGAGCCTCATTTTGGTCTTCGGGGAGTTCCTGCCTAATTAAGTAGGCTAGGAATGGTTCCGTCCACGGGGCAATGACTGCCATTATTTCGTGGGCTAAAGTTGTTATTTCATTGGCTGAGCCACCGATTGTGTCAGAATGTTCGGTGTTGGGTGATGCGGTTGGTTCCGGATTGTTGTTTCTGGACTCCTCTTCCCATACTATGGATGGCTTAAAGAGCCGCTCCAGGAAGATATTTGGAGGGACGGCGTCGCGCTTTGCGCCGATGCATGCCAACACGTCGGCCGCCTGGTTATTATCCCTGGCTACATGGTGGAATTCGAGTCCTTCGAACCGAGCTGACATTTTTAAGACGGCGTTACGGTAGGCTGCCATTTTCGGATCCTTGGCATCAAAGTCTCCATTTACTTGGGATATTGCGAGGTTTGAATCCCCGCAGACCTCTAGGCATTGAATGCCCATGGAGATGGCCATCCGGAGACCATGTAGAAGGGCCTCGTATTCGGCTGCGTTGTTGGAGTCTGCGTACATTATTTGAAGTACGTATTGGACTGTGTCTCCGGTTGGGGACGTCAAGACGATGCCAGCCCCCAAGTCGGCCAACATTTTAGAGCCGTCGAAGTGCATGATCCAATTGGAGTATGCGCCGTACTCTTTAGGGAGTTCGGCTTCAGTCCATTCGGCGATGAAGTCAGCCAAAACTTGCGATTTTATAGCTCGTCGTGGTTTGTAGGTTATGTCGAATGGTAAGAGCTCAATGGCCTATTTTGCAATCCTGCCCGTCGCGTCGCGGTTGTTTATAATGTCGTTGAGAGGTACTTCGGAGGCCACTGTTATCGAACACTCTTGAAAGTAGTGTCGCAGCTTCCGGGATGCCATGAACACCATGTACGCTATCTTTTGATAATGTGGATACCGGGACTTGCATGGAGTTAAGACAGTGGATACGTAGTACACTGGTTTTTGAAGAGGGAATTTGTGTCCTTCTGTTTCTCGTTCGACGACGAGCACTGCGCTTACAAATTGGTGTGTTGCCGCGATATATAATAACATTGGTTCGCCCAAGTTGGGCGCGGCCAGGACCGGATTTGTTGCCAAGATGGCCTTTATTTCTTCGAGTCCGGCCGTGGTAGCATCCGTCCATTCGAAGTGTTCGGTGTGCCGGAGGAGGCGATAAAGGTGCAATGCCTTTTCTCCCAAGTGGGAGATGAAGCGGCTTAGAGCCGCCACGCATCCAGTCAATTTTTGTATTTGTTTGAGGTCTTTTGGGATATCCAACTGTGACAGAGCTTGGATCTTGGCTGGGTTTGCTTCAATTCCTCTACTGGATACGATGAAGCCCAAGAGCTTTCCGGCTGGTACGCCGAAAATGCATTTTTCCGGGTTGAGCTTAATGTCATATGCTCGGAGGTTATCGAATGTGAGCCTCAAATCGTCTACTAGAGTTTTGACGTGTTTGGTCTTGACGACCACATCGTCTACGTATGCCTCCACTGTTTTGCCGATCTGGGTTGCCAGACATGTATGAATTATGCACTGATATGTTGCGCCGGCGTTCTTGAGCCCGAAGGGCATTGTGTTGAAGCAGAATGGTCCATATGAAGTAATGAATGCCGTTGCGGCTTGGTCTGTCTCCGCCATCTTGATTTGATGGTATCCGGAGTATGCGTCGAGGAAGCACAATGAATCGTGCCCTGCAGTAGCATCGATGATTTGATCAATGCAGGGAAGGGGGAAAGGATCCTTTGGACAAGCCTTGTTAAGGTCTTTAAAATCGACACACAGGCGCCAAGATTTGTCCTTTTTTGGTACCATTACCAGGTTCGCTAGCCAGTCCGGATGTTTTATGTCTCTTATGAATCCGGCTTCCAATAGTTT
Organism: Triticum dicoccoides; assembly: GCF_002162155.2. Taxonomy (NCBI): domain Eukaryota; kingdom Viridiplantae; phylum Streptophyta; class Magnoliopsida; order Poales; family Poaceae; genus Triticum; species Triticum dicoccoides. The sequence goes on along the minus strand of NC_041391.1, from coordinate 413,490,959 downwards.
GGCTAGCTCCTCTCCCATTGCCTGTCTTTTGGGTTCGGAAAATCGCCGAAGGGCCTGTTTGACTGGCTTGAATCCTTTTAGGATGTTTAGGCTGTGTTCTGCCAGCTTGCGTGGGATTCCTGGCATATCTGAAGGGTGCCAGGCAAAGATGTCCCAATTTTCCTGAAGGAATTCTCGTAGTGCGGCGTCTACATGAGGGTTTAACTGTGCCCCAATGGAGGCCATCTTTGTGGGGTCCGTTGGATGGACTTGGAATTTGACTATTTCGTCCGCTAGTTTAAAAGAGGTGGACTTGGATCTCTTATCGAGTATCACATCGTCCCTGTTCACCGTGGAGCGCAGCGCGGTGAGTTCCTCTGCCGCTAGGGCTTCGGATAGTGCCTCTAGGGCTAGTGCGGCTGTCTTATTTTCAGCGCGGAGCACTATGTCCGGATCACTGACAAGAGTGATGATTCCATTGGGGCCGGGCATTTTAAGCTTCATGTACCCGTAATGGGGTATAGCTTGAAAAATTGTGAATGCCTCTCGGCCTAGTAAAGCATGATATCCGCTGCTGAACGGGGCCACTTGGAACGTGACCTCCTCGGACCTATAATTGTTCGGCAAGCCGAACACCACATCTAGTGTAATTTTTCCTGTGCAGCGCACTTCCCGACTAGGGATTATTCCTCTGAAGGTTGTGCTGCTTCGCTCAATGCGGCTCCAGTCTATTTCCATTTTTCGAAGGGTTTCCTCATAGATGAGGTTTAATCCGCTGCCGCCATCCATGAGTACCTTGGTAAGACGAAAGTCGTCCACTATTGGACTGAGGACCAATGCGGCTGGTGCTCGGGTTGTTCAGAATTTGGGTTCGTCGCTGACGTTGAAGGTGATAGCCGTGTCGCTCCATGGATTTGTTGTTGCTACTTGGTAGACTTCGGCGAGGCCGCGGATTGTTCGTTTCCGCATATTATTTGATGCGAAAGTCTCGAAGACTGTTAATACCGTACTGGTACTGTTGGGCTGGTTCTCCGGGGCTAGAAGCTCTTCGCCACTTTTGGCCACCTGCCGTAGTATGCAACATGCTCGAAGGCTATGTGTTGGAGTGGCGCCCTCTGTACTATGGATTTTACAGGGTCTGCTGAGCCATCCCTCCAGTACGGTTCCGTGCCCTTTAGGGGGTTTTTGCTTTTTGGTTTTTGTCCTAGGTGCCTGAGCATGATGCACCCTTTTATTTCGGACTAAGGTTGTGTTCGGAGCCGGATTGTCCCAAAACTTAGTTTCGGTTTTCCAGCACTCTCCATCGCATAGTACTTTCGTACTATGGACGCTAGGTCGGTGAAGCGTGTGATTTCGCGATGGCTTATGGCGCTCATAATTCCCTTGTCCGTGCAATTATTGCAAAAAATTGAGATTGCGCTTTCCTCACGGCAGTCCTTTATCATGTCCCTAACCAGGAGGAATCTGGCCCAGTAATGATGTACTGTTTCATCGGGCTCTTGCCGGATTTAAGATAGATCGCTTGTGTTTGGGTGGGCGGGTGGAATTAAGTTCGGAACCCCGCCCAATCTGAGGCTCAAGGGCCGAAAAGTTTCCGAATCCGGAAGCTTGGATTGCTGGATGTTGTCCAACGAATCTGGTCCACTGCCTGACTTTAGGTTCAGCACTTGATTGGCATTCGTCCCTCGGCGGGAATCCGGCATGGAGGGATCAGGAATCCGGACATAACTGGTCTTTAATATAGAAGAAGAGTCGGCGCGTTGTTCCTCCACCACAGCAACGTGGTGGGTAGCCTGGGGAGAGTTGTTCTCTCTCAGATCGGTTTTAAGCCCAATCTGATCGTAGTCTGTACCAACTCCCATGGCGGCGATGTGATCAAGAGCTCGTTTCCGGAGAAGAGCTCCATCGGATCTAGCAGCTCGGCGACTTCGGAGTTGACATGAAGATCGCTTTTGATGACCCGAGAGGTCATTGTCGGAGCGGCGGCCGAACAGGCGGTCATAAGAAAACCACCTAGCCGGATAGTTTGGCCGGTGGCCAAAGCTCCCTTGGAAATGCTACCTTCTTTAAAGACGGGAAGAGGCATCCTTCCTGATTGCGACGGCACAGAGGAAATCTCAATGAAAGCACCAATGTCGGTGTTAAAACCGGCGGATCTCGGGTAGGGGGTCCCGAACTGTGCGTCTAGGCGGATGGTAACAGGAGACAAGGGACACGATGTTTTTACCCAGGTTTGGGCCCTCTCGATGGAGGTAAAACCCTACTCCTGCTTGATTGATATTGATGATATGGGTAGTACAAGAGTGGATCTACCACGAGATCAAGGAGGCTAAACCCTAGAAGCTAGCCTATGGTATGATTGTTGTTGTTGTTGTTGTCGTGTCCTATGGACTAAAACACTCCGGTTTATATAGACACCGGAGAGGGCTAGGGTTACACAGCGTCGGTTACAATGGTAGGATATCTACATATCCGTATCGCCAAGCTTGCCTTCCATGCCAAGGAAAGTCCAATCCGGACACGGGACGAAGTCTTCAATCTTGTATCTTCATAGTCTTGGAGTCCGGCCGATGATGATAGTTTGGCTATCCGGACACCCCCTAGTCCAGGACTCCCTCAGGGAGTGCATCTACATACCCTTGTAGATCGCTAAGCGGAAGCGTTCAAGTGAACGGGGTTGATGGAGTCGTACTCGTCGTGATCCAAATCACCGATGATCCTAGTGCCGAACGGACGGCACCTCCGCGTTCAACACACATGCAGCCCGGTGACGTCTCCCATGCCTTGATCCAGCAAGGAGAGAGGGAGAGTGTCGGTGTCAAAACCGGCGGATCTCGGGTAGGGGGTCCCGAACTGTGCGTCTAGGCGGATGGTAACAGGAGACGAGGGACACGATGTTTTTACCCAGGTTCGGGCCCTCTTGATGGAGGTAAAACCCTACGTCCTGCTTGATTAATATTGATGATGTGGGTTACAAGAGTAGATCTACCACGAGATCAAGGAGGCTAAACCCTAGAAGCTAGCCTATGGTATGATTGTTGTTCGTCCTATGGACTAAAGCCATCCGGTTTATATAGACACCGGAGAGGGCTAGGGTTACACAGAGTCGGTTACAAAGGTAGGAGATCCACATATCCGTATCGCCAAGCCTGCCTTCCACGCCAAGGAAAGTCCCATCCGGACACGGGACGAAGTCTTCAATCTTGTATCTTCATAGTCTTGGAGTCCGGCCGATGATGGTAGTTCGGCTATCCGGACACCCCCTAGTCCGGGACTCCCTCAGTAGCCCCTGAACCAGGCTTCAATGACGACGAGTCCGGCGAGCATATTGTCTTCGGCATTGCAAGACGGGTTCCTCCTCCGAATAATTTATAAAAGATTGTGAACACCAGGATAGTGTCCGGCTCTGCAAAATAATTTCCACATACCACCGTAGAGAGAATAATATTCACACAAGTTCAATCTGCTGATGTATTCTGTGGCGTGACGTCACACCACAACCAAGCCTTTATTTGAAACGTTTTTATTGTACCACTTCAGCGCGTTTAGCAAAGTTGTTTCCTTGGCACGTCCTGTCGAAGCAGAGATCGTGTTCCCCTTATTCCGGGATTCCCATCAATACGGACGTGGGTAACCCAACCGCGCCATTGATTGTGATGCTTGGGAGATAAGCGAGTTTTACCAGGCCGGTGGGGACGCGTGTTTCTGTCCGCCCATATAAGGGGATAAAGATCCAACCATTTTACCTGTGTCTTCTTCCTCCTTGGCTTATCCATCTCTGCGAACTCGAGCTCTAGCACCCAAGCCCGCACATCTCACCTCAACCTTCTCCAAATATGTCCGGAGCGGGAGGCAAGTGGATGGCCTCCTCCGTCACGGAGGGGCATATCCAGAAGCTGCGCAGCGCCGGATACTTGTCCAGCGACATCGCGCATCGGCTCCCCGACGAGGGAGAGCTCATCCCCACCCCCAGGCCCCATGAGAGGGTAGTATTCCTTCCCCATTTCCTCTGCGGACTGGGCTTCCCACTTCATCCCTTTGTCCGGGGGCTCATGTTCTACTACGGCCTAGATTTCCATGATCTGGCCCCAAATTTTATTCTCAACATCTTGGCGTTTATCATCGTGTGCGAGGCCTTCCTCTGCATCCAGCCCCACTTCGGCTTGTGGCTCAAGACCTTCAATGTCAAGCCGAAGGTTGTGAAGGGCATCCAAGCGGAGTGCGGAGGCGCCATGGTGGGCAGGATGTCCCACGTTACGTGGCTGGAGGGCACCTTCGTGGAAACCATCAAGGGGTCGCGATCGGGGTGGTTCTACATCACCGAGCCGCGTGATCCTGAATGGGCAGCGGCCCCCGAATTCAGATCCGGCATCCCCACATGGCTCACCTCCTGGAACGAGAGCGGCCGGATTTGGGGCGATTCGGAGGAGCTGACCGGACTCCAAGCCTGCGTCCAAAAGCTGGTGGACAAGAAGCTCAAGCTTGTCAACGTAGTCCAGGTCATGCTCATCCACCAGATTCTCCCGTGCCAACGACAGGGCTTCAACATGTGGGAGTTCGATCCGGCGCAGCACCAGACTTTGAATGGGCTCTTCGACACTACATATGAAGAGGTCTGGAAGGTGCTGTTCAAGGGCGCCGAGGCTCCCGCATCCGCTACCGAAGATCGCGGATTCAGCTCGCAGTGTCCTGCTGACGAGGTAAGTGATATTGTCCTTCATGGGATGCTTGTTATTCATAGTTTGACTCTATGCGGGATCTAAACTCCCTTTCCTTTGATAGGACTGGCTGAAGAAGGCCGCACAGGCTATCTGTCCGGCCCCATTGCCAGAGGACCCAGCTGACGCCCGCCTAACGGGGCTGCTGGCTCCGGCACCCCACGTGGTGCCGGAGAAGAAGGCCAAGAAGAAGGCCACGGGGACTCGGAAGAGTTCCCGTTTTCAGGTGCTATCGGACGATGAGTCCGAGGCCGACTCCTCCCACCAAGGCGAGGAGGAGAAGAAGAAAGCCTCTCCCCCAGCGCGGCGAGGGAAGAAAAGGAAGGCCTCCCCAACAAGGGAGACCGAAGGGTCCAAGAGGGGAAAAACTCTTCCACCGAACTGTTCCGCCAACGCCAGTGACGACGACGAGGACTGGCCTCCAAGGGCCAAGTCTCTGGCGAGATCATAAGTATCCGGACTCCCTAATAACTTCAAGGTTTTCGTTTTCGGCCACATTATGTCTTTCTAATGCCGCATACAACCCTGCAGTCCGCCTAAGGATGACCTCCCCACTTCGTCGAGCGGGTCCTTAGGGGCGTCGGATATGGATTCTCTTCCGACTGCCTCCACCCCCCGTGATGCGGACCATGCCGAGGTGGGATCCCAGGAAGGGACCCACCAGGAGGAGAGGGCCCCGGAGGTGTCGCTGGACAACCTCCCGGACTTTGCACCGGACTCAGCCCCGGAACCCATAGTGGCTCCGGAGTCCGGCGGGCGACCCCTTCGTAAGAAGGGAAAGACCGCGACGCCGGCTGCCTCCGTCCAACCGGAGGTGCCGAATAATTTGCTGGAGGCGCTCAACGGCGCCTCCATCAAAGAGGAACACCGCACTGTTATGAGTGCGGTGATTCAGAAGGTTCAGCTCGCCAAGAGCGGGCTGACCGAAGCCTGCAGCAGCCTTCTAACAGGCTTTGAGGTAAGAATTTCAATATATGTAAAATGGTACCGCATAGACTGTAGCCCCTGATGCTCGGTTCGGTGTTCGGAAAGAAAAGCCGGACTGAGGATCTTTAGAAAGATAAACGCAGGAGTCATGAAAATATGTCAATATGGGATTGCAGGCTGTGCTGCTGACCTCTGCCGCACTGATTGCGGAGGTCAAAACTTTGAAGGAAAACCTCGAGCGGTCCGAGAACGAGCTCGTCCATGCCAAGAATCAGCTCGAGGAAAAAGAAGGTGAGTAATACCTTAGGAAAATTGTACCTTACAGAAAAGGATTTGGTTGCAAGAAAAAAGACAAGGATAACTGGGGTATTGCAGGGGCCACGAACGAGGTGGCGACCTTGAAAGAGGCGGTGGCCGCGGCCGAACGCAATGCGGCTGCGGAGCGCACCGAGCGAGAGAAACAGGAGGCGCGGGTGGCGGAGGTACAGCAAGAGCTCCAGGATCTTGTGAAGAAACACGAGAGCCTGGAGTGTGACTCGAAGACTCGAGAGTCTGAGCTTGCAACAGCTCTTGAGAGTGCCAAAGCCGCTAAGGCCGAAGCCTACAAGGCCCTCCAGGAGATAGAGGTGGTGAAGAAAATAGCAGCGGGTAAGGCATTTTTCATGCAAAGTAAGCATGTGAGTGTTAATTACCTGTTGCTTACCCGAATTCGGAGCTCTCCAGGAGCGTTCACAGATCTTTCCCGCAGCGTGTCCAATGCTGCCGCATTCTACCGGGCCGAGGAGGGGAGCTCACCGGAGAAGGTCTTCTGGTCTCAGTATGCTGAGGCCGGACATCCGGTGCCCTTTAGCGACCAGCTGAAGCAGCTGGTCGAGCTCCACAAGGCGGCCGAACAGGCCATGAAGGGCCTCATAGTTCGGCTGTGGCCTAAGGAGGCTATGCCTGGGAGCTACTTCGGCCTGGTGCGGCGGCTGGTGGACGCGTGCCCGTGGGTTGAAGTTATCGAGCACTCCGCCTGTATCGAGGGTGCGCGTCGGGCCCTTGCCCGCGCAAAGGTGCACTGGGGCAAGATGGATGCCCAGAAGCTTGTGACGGACCCCCCACTAGAGGGCAAGGAGCATCGCACGCCCGAGATGTATTATAGGAGTGTGCTGAAGGGTTTCCGCACTATTGCGGGTGAGTGCTCCAAAGATATAATATTTGAGCAGACTCGCATTTTGTTATCATGTGCGCTGAAAACTTGGTTCATATGCGCTAAGCAACGCTTGTTAATTTAAAATATTACCTTATGTGCGGCTGTTTATCGAATCTGAGAGATGGCAAGTCGTCGGCTTCAGCCCCCATGCCATGAGTGCTGGGGTGTTCAGGATAAACTCGAGTGCTCTTGTTCCCATTTTTGGGTCCATCTAGGGAGGCGCTCAACACAACGAACAAGGCAACCGGACTTATAATGCTTGAACACTCTCACTTAGCCATAGAATTCTATAATTTTAAATTTCGGCGAAGCCCCTAGTTTTCGGAAGGCCGAATTTGGGGCACTATCTATGCCTTGACCGGACAGAATCTGGCTCCTCGCTCGAAGCGGCATAAGTCTTTAGGGACTCGCAAAGAACCTCTCGAACAGCGACCAGCTCTCGCCTCATCATGACGGTCAGTTTTAGCTTTCTCCACTGAGGCGTTAACCCAGCTCAACTGGGGCGTAATCGCAGTGGTTCTCCCAGTGCTACCTTAGCCGATAAAACGGAACGTAAGGTACCAAAACATGGGAGCCAGGCAAACCCAACTATTGACCCAAGAACATGATTCGGAGCCGATGCATATAATGCTATAAGTTCGGGGTGCCGCACTTGTGAAAGTCTTCGGACTTATCACACCATAAAGCGGGAAACATAAGCCCCTGGTGTATTTAGCCGTACCAAAACGTACGGATGCAACATGTCATAGATGAACATATGTGTAAGAAAGAATTGCAATTAGAAGCAAAAATGTGTTGCATTGCTTTATTCAAATAAAAACTGTTGTAAGTGCAGGACGATACAAGTGGTGCGGTAAGCAAGGGATGGGACTGTTTAACATGTCCCCCTCCAGGGGTAGGCTACGGAATAATGCATAAAACAGATTTAATGCTCATAATGGAGACCACCTGGATTTTCGTTGTAGCCTTTCTCCTTCCCTGGCTGTTGTATTGTGGGTTCGGCATGTCTGCTGCCAGACAGGGCCTCTGACGAACGGAGTCCTGTAGGTAAAAAATAAAAGGAAAAGAAAAAGAAACGACACACTTAAGAGCCTCTGGTGCGGTTGAGCCACAGTTTGGGCTTATCGTGGTCGAGCCCCTTGCCCCATGCCCATGGTATCTTCAGAGCGTAATGGAGTACGCGAAGGGTCTATCTTAATGTTTTACAGGGGCTGGGGTTGGGGCCGCACTGCTACGCGTGCTCGGAACGTGCCAGGTGGTCGTGTTGTAGGTTACTCCGGGCACGCTTAGCTGTGTCCGGCCGCTTGGCAGCCGGACTCGAGAATTGCCTTAAAAGGCTGCTTTGTACTTCTGCCGCGAGAGCCGCTTATGTTCCTCTGTTCGGAGGGAGCGTTCAGTGTTTCCGTTGACCATGATGACTCCTCTAGGGCCTGGCATCTTGAGCTTGAGGTATGCATAGTGCGGCACCGCGTTGAACTTTGCGAACGCGGTACGTCCGAGCAAGGCATGATAGCCGCTGCGGAACGGGACTATGTCGAAGATTAACTCCTCGCTTCGGAAGTTATCCGGGGATCTGAAGACCACTTCCAGTGTAACTGAGCCTGTACAATTGGCTTCTACACCTGGTATGACGCCTTTAAAGGTCGTCTTGGTAGGTTTAATCCTTGAGGGGTCTATGCCCATTTTGTGCACTGTGTCCTGATAAAGCAGGTTTAGGCTGCTACCGCCGTCCATCAGGACTCTGGTGAGATGAAATCCATCGACGATTGGGTCTAGAACCAATGCGGCGAACCCACCATGGCGAATGCTGGTGGGGTGGTCCCTTCGGTCAATGGTGATCGGGCAAGAGGACCATGGATTGAACTTCGGGGCAACTGGCTCCATCGCGTATACATCCCTGAGTGCACGCTTCCGCTCCCTTTTGGGTATGTGCGTGGCATATATCATGTTCACCGTCCGCACCTGTGGGGGGAAACCCTTCTGTCCTCTATTGTTCGGCGGTCGGGTCTCTTCCTCGTCGTCGCTATGTAGCCCCTTGTCGCTGTTTTCGGCAATTAATTTGCCTGCCTGCTTGAACACCCAACAGTCCCTATTGGTGTGGTTAGCTGGCTTTTCAGGGGTGCCGTGTATCTGGCACAAGCGGTCGAGAATTCGGTCCAAATTGGATGGACCCTGAGTTGTTCTTTTGAATGGCTTTTTCTGTTGACCGGGTTTAGAGCCTCTGAATCCGGCATTGACTGCCGTATCCTCACTATTATTGCCGTTAATGCGGCGTTTGTTTTTGTTGCGACGCGACCTGCCACTACGGTCCTTGATATCCGGACTGCCAGAATTTTTGTTGAGGTTGTTGTTGCGTGCTAGCCAGCTGTCCTCACCCGCACAGAAGCGGGTCATGAATGATGTAAGGGCTGCCATGGATTTCGGCTTTTCCTGTCCCAGGTGCCGGGCAAGCCACTCGTCGCGGATGTTATGTTTGAAGGCCGCGAGGGCCTCGGCATCCGGACAGTCGACGATTTGGTTTTTCTTGGTTAAGAACCGTGTCCAAAATTGTCTGGCCGATTCGTCTGGCTGCTGAATTATGTGGCTTAGGTCATCTGCATCTGGTGGTCGCACGTACGTGCCTTGGAAGTTATCGAGGAATGCGGCTTCCAGGTCCTCCCAACTCCCAATTGACTCTGCTGGCAAGCTGTTAAGCCAGTGTCGGGCTGGTCCTTTAAGTTTGAGTGGGAGATATTTGATGGCGTGGAGATCGTCTCCACGGGCCATGTGGATGTGGAGGAGATAGTCCTCGATCCAGACCGCGGGGTCTGTTGTGCCATCATAAGATTCAATATTGACGGGTTTAAACCCTTCTAGGATTTGATGATCCATTACCTCATCTATGAAGCACAGTGGGTGTGCGGCGCCTCTGTACTGGGCGATATCGCGACGGAGCTCAAAAGAGCTTTGTCTGTTGTGTTCGGCCCGGCCGGACTTACTGTGTCCGGGATGACGGTGATCGTCACGTATCATGGGGCGCCCACGTGATCCATAGATCGATCTTGATTGTCTTGCCTTATCCTCCAATATGTCTCGCAGGTCCGGAGTGTTCCCCTGTGGCCTTGTACTTTTCAAGCGATGCCGGGGTACGGGTCTAGTGAAGGGCCTTGAGGCCTCTCTGTCGCGACCATAGGGTGGTCGATCAGCCGTATTGTCTCCTGGTGAAGAGGGATCATATGCCTCCACCTCTAATCGGGGGAGCAGCTTACGTTTGGGGTAGCTTTTGGAGGGGCGTTTGAGTTCATGCTCTTCAGCCGCGAGGACTTCGGTCCATCTGTCGGCTAGCAGATCTTGATCAGCTCTAAGTTGCTGCTGCTTTTTCTTGAGGCTGTTTGTCGTGGCCATAAGCCTGCGATTGAAACGCTCCTGTTCGACAGGATCCTCAGGCACGACGAATTCGTCATTGTCGAGGCTTGCCTCGTCTCCGTAGGGAGGCATATAGTCCTCTACCTCTTCTTCGGCCGCTCTCTCATGAGGGCTGGCGTCCCCCTCCTCCTGTGCTGGGTCTTGCTGGAGTGGGTTGTCTTCGGCGATATCCAGTGTATTATTGTCTCCGGTGCCGGAATCCTCATTCTTGCTATGGCGGGATTTAGAGCGGCGCCGCTGACGCCGGCGATTGGGCTGTTTCTCGGAGGGGTCATCCTCCGCTATTCCTTCGCCGTTCCCATCCTTTGGGATATCCACCATGTATATGTCGTATGAAGAGGTGGCTTTCCAGTGCCCGGTGGGCGCTGGTTCTTGGTCCTCTCCGGCATTGTCGTCCATACCGTCGATGTCCTCGGAGTCGTAATCTAGCATGTCAGTTAGATCGTCGACAGTGGCTACCAAGTGGGTGGTGGGTGGGCTCTGAATTTCTTCGTCGTCCGCATCCCAACCGTCCTGGCCGCAGTCCGGCCAGGCCTCTCCTGACAACGAGAGGTACTTTGCGAACTCAAGATGTCGCCAAAAGGTGAGTGTTGAAAGATGTCCGTCGCAGTGAACTCCATGATTGGTGCCCAATCGGTTTCGACTGGAGGGGGCGCGGGAGGTCCGGAGTCCGGCAGGGAGTCCGGCACCTCGGAGTCACGAGCTTCATGGGGGACAAGATCGGTGTTCGGCTCTATCGCCGTAGAGGTTGCAGCCCCCGAGGTGGTTTCTAGCCATCCATCCTTGGTCTGCGCAGCCGGCTTCGAGTCGAAGATCGGAGCGGGTTCGAGTGCGGCCTCCAGGGTACTGTCCGGCTGCAGAGCTAAATCATGCCCATCGTGACAGTACGGCACGCTCAGCTGTGGCTCGAATCTGTCGAGGATCAAGTCCCCGCGGATGTCAGCCGTGAAGTTCAAACTTTCCAATCTGACCTGACGGCCAGGGGCGTAGCCTTCGATCTGCTCCAGCTGGCCAAGCGAATTGGCCCGCAGTGCGAAGCCCCCGAATACGAAGATCTGTCTGGGGAGGAAGGTCTCACCCTGGACTGCATCGTCGTTGATGATCAAAGAAGCCATCGAGCCTATCGGTGACGACACAGAGGAACTCTCAATGAAAGCACCAATGTCGGTGTCAAAACCGGCGGATCTCGGGTAGGGGGTCCCGAACTGTGCGTCTAGGCGGATGGTAATAGGAGACGAGGGACACGATGTTTTTACCCAGGTTCGGGCCCTCTTGATGGAGGTAAAACCCTACGTCCTGCTTGATTAATATTGATGATGTGGGTTACAAGAGTAGATCTACCACGAGATCAAGGAGGCTAAACCCTAGAAGCTAGCCTATGGTATGATTGTTGTTCGTCCTATGGACTAAAGCCATCCGGTTTATATAGACACCGGAGAGGGCTAGGGTTACACAGAGTCGGTTACAAAGGTAGGAGATCCACATATCCGTATCGCCAAGCTTGCCTTCCACGCCAAGGAAAGTCCCATCCAGACACGGGACGAAGTCTTAAATCTTGTATCTTCATAGTCTTGGAGTCCGGCCGATGATGGTAGTTCGGCTATCCGGACACCCCCTAGTCGGGGACTCCCTCAGAGAGGTTGGAGAAGACTCCGTCCAGCAGCAGCACGACGGCGTGGTGGTGGTGGAGGAGCGTGGCAATCCTGCAGGGCTTCGCCAAGCACTGCGGGAGAGGAGGAGGACTTGGGAGAAGGGGGAGGGCTGCGCCAGAACTTGGGTGCGGCTGCCCTCCCACCCCTCCACTATTTATAGGTGGGGAGAGAGGGGGCCGACCCCCCTAGGTCTCATCTAGGGTTGGGGGCGGCGGCCAAGGGGGGAGGAGTGCCTCCCAAGTCAAGTGGAGGCCCTCCCCCTTAGGGTTTCCCCTCTCCCATGCGCATGGGCCTTGGGGGGCTGGTGCCCCAGGCCCATTAAGGATAGGGCGCCCCCTTACATCCCATGCTGCTGTATTGGATGTGGTGGAACATTTTCCGGAGCTCCGGACCCCTCCGGAATCCTCCGGAACCTTCTGGAAGCTTCCCGGTCCAATACCGGAAAAAACCAAACTTTTCCCGGAACCCGAACAACAACTTTCCATATATAAATCTTTACCTCCGGACCATTCCTGAACTCCTCGTGACGTCCGGGATCTCATCCGGGACTCTGAACAACATTCGGTAACCACGTATATCTATTCCCTATAACCCTAGCGTCATCGAACCTTAAGTGTGTAGACCCTACGGGTCTGGGAGACACGTAGACATGACCGAGACAACTCTCCGGCCAATAACCAACAGCGGGATCTGGATACCCATGTTGGCTCCCACATGTTCCACGATGATCTCATCGGATGAACCACGATGTCGAGGATTCAATCAATCCCGTATTCAATTCCCTTTGTCTAGTGGTATAGTACTTTCCCGAGATTCGATCGTCGGTATCCCGATACCTTGTTCAATCTCGTTACCGGCAAGTCTCTTTACTCGTTCCATAACACATAATCCCGTGATCAACCCCTTGGTCACATTGTGCACATTATGATGATGTCCTACCGAGTGGGCCCAGAGATACCTCTCCGTCACATGGAGTGACAAATCCCAGTCTCGATTCGTGCCAACCCAACAGACACTTTCGGAGATACCCGTAGTGCACCTTTATAGCCACCCAGTTATGTTGTGATGTTCGGTACACCCAAAGCATTCCTACGGTATCCAGGAGTTGCACAATCTCATGGTCTAAGGAAATGATACTTGACATTAGAAAAGCTTTAGCATACGAACTACACGATCTTTGTGCTAGGCTTAGGATTGGGTCTTGTCCATCACATCATTCTCCTAATGATGTGATCCCGTTATCAACAACATCCAATGTCCATGGTCAGGAAACCGTAACCATCTATTGATCAACGAGCTAGTCAACTAGAGGCTTACTAGGGACATGGTGTTGTCTATGTATCCACACATGTATCTGAGTTTCCTATCAATACAATTATAGCATGGATAATAAACGATTATCATGAACAAGGAAATGTAGTAATCATAACTAATTTATTATTGCCTCTAGGGCATATTTCCAACAGTCTCCCACTTGCACTAGAGTCAATAATCTAGTTCACATCGCCATGTGATTAACACTCACAGGTCACACCGCCATGTGACCAACATCCAAGAGTTTACTAGAATCAATAAACTAGTTCACATCATCATGTGATTAAGACTCAATGAGTTGTGGGGTTTGATCATGTTTTGCTTGTGAGAGAGGTTTTAGTCAACGGGTCTACAACATTCAGATCTGTATGTACTTCACAAATCTCTAGGTCATAGTGTAAATGCTGCTTCCACGCTCCACTTGGAGCTATTCCAAATGGTTGCTCCACTATACGTATCCGGTTAGAGCTACTCAGAGTCATTCCGATAGGTGTTAAAGCTTGCATCGACGTAGCCCTTTACGCCGAACTCTTTATCACCTCCATAATCGAGAAACATGTCCTTATTACTCCAAGGACAATTTTGACCGCTGTCCAATGATCCATTCCTAGATCACTCTTGTACCCCTTTTGCCAGACACGTGGCAAGGCACACATCAGGTGCGGTACACAGCATAGCATACTATGTAGAGCCTACGTCTAAAGCATAGGGGACGACCTTCGTCCTTTCTCTCTATTCTGCCGTGGTCGAGCTTTAAGTCTTAACTTCATACCTTACAACTCAGGCAAGAACTCCATCTTTGACTGATCCATCTTGAACACCTTCAAGATCATGTCAAGGTATGTGCTCATTTGGAAGTACCATTAAGCGTTTTTGATCTATCCTCATAGATCTTGATGCTCAATGTTCAAGCAGCTTGATCCAGGTTTTCTATTGAAAAACACTTTTCAAACAACCCTATATGCTTTCTAGAAACTCTACAACATTTCTGATCAACAATATATTAGCAACATATACTCATCAGAAATTCTATAGTGCTCCCACTCACTTCTTTGGAAATACAAGTTTCTCATAAACTTTGTACAAACCCAAAATCTTTGATCATTCCATCAAAGCGCATATTCTGACTCCGAGAAGCTTGCTCTAGTCCATGGAAGGATCGCTGGAGCTAGCATACCTTTTAGCATCCTTAGGATTGACAAAACCTTTCTAATTGTATCACATACAACCTTTCCTTACGAAAACTGGTAAGGAAACTCGTTTTGACATCCGTCTGCCAAATTTCATAAATGCAGCTCAGGCTAACATGATCCTGACAGACTTAAGAATCGCTACGGTATCTCATCATAGTCAACTCCTTGAACTTGTGAAAAACTCTTTGCCACAAGTCGACCTTCATAGACGGTGACATTACCGTCCACGTCCGGCTTCTTCTTAAAGATCCATTTATCTCAATGGCTTGCCGATCGTCGGGCAAGTCCACCAAAGTCCATGCTTTGTTCTGATACATGGATCCTATCTCGGATTTCATGGCTTCTAACCATTTGTTGGAATATGGTCCAACCATCGCTTCTCCATAGCTCGTAGGTTCATTGTTGTCTAGCAACACGACCTTCAAGACAGGGTTACTGTACCACTCTGAAGTAGTACGCATCCTTGTCACCCTACGAGGTACGGTAGTGACTTGATCCGAAACTTCATGATCACTATCATAAGCTACTACTTCAATTGGTGTGGGGTCCACAGGAACAACTTCCTGTGCCCTTCTACACACTAGTTGAAGTGACGATTCAGTAACCTCATCAAGTCTCCACCATCCTCCCACTCAACTTTCCGAGACAAACCTTTCCTCGAGAAAGGACCTGATTCAAGAAACAATCCCTATTGCTCTCGGATCTGAATTAGGAGGTATACCCAACTGTTTTGGGTGTCCTATGAAGATGCATTTTATCCTCTTTGGGTTCGAGCTTATCAACCTGAAACTTTTTCACATAAGCGTCGCAGCCCCAAACTTTTAAGAAACGACAACCATAGTTCAAACGGTGTCGTCTCAACGGAATTACGTGGTACCCTATTAAAGTGAGTGCGGTCGTCTCTAATGCCTAACCCATGAACGATAGTGGTAATTCGATAAGAGACATCATGGTACGCACCATATCCAATAGGGTACAACTATGATGTTCGGACACACCATCACACTATGGTGTTCCAGGCGGTATCAATTGTGAAACAATTTCCACAATATCTTAATTACGTGCCAAAGCTCGTAACTCAGATACTCATCTCTATGATCATATCATAGACATTTTATCCTCTTGTCACGATGATCTTCAACTTCACTCTGAAATTACTTGAACCATTCAATAATTCAGACTTGTGTTTCATCAAGTAAATATACTCAGTATCTACTCAAATCATTCGTGAAGTAAGAACATAACGATATCCACTGCGTGCCTCAGTACTCACTAGACTGCACACATCAAAATGTATTACTTCCAATCAAGTTGCTTTATTGTTCCATTTTACTGAAAACGAGGCTTTCAGTCATCTTGCCCATGTGGTATGATTTGCATGTCTCAAGTGATTCAAAATCAAGTGAGTCCAAACGGTCCATCTGCATGGAGTTTCTTCATGCATATACACCAATAGACATGGTTCACATGTCTCAAACCTTTCAAAATGAGTGAGCCCAAAGATCCATCAACATGGAGCTTCTTCATGCGTTTTATACCAATATGACTTACATGGAAGTGCCACAAGTAGGTGGTACTATCATTACTATCTTATATCTTTTGGCATGAACATGTGTATCACTACGATCAAGATTCAATAAACCATTCATTTTAGGTGCAAGACCATTGAAGGTATTATTCAAATAAACAGAGTAACCATTATTCTCCTTAAATGAATAACCGTATTGTAATAGACATAATCCAATCATGTCTATGCTCAACGCAAACACCAAATAACAATTATTTAGGTTTAACACCAATCTTGATGGTGGAGGGAGCGTGCGATGCTTGATCACATCAAGCTTGGAAAAAACTTCCAACACATATCGCCAGCTCACCTTTAGCTAGTCTCCATTTACTCTACAGCCTTTTATTTCGAGTTACTAACACTTAGCAACCGAACTGGTATCTAATACCCTGGTGCTACTAGGAGTACTAGTAAAGTACACATTACCATAATGTATATCCAATATACTTCTATCGACCTTGCCCGCCTTCTCATCTACCAAGTATCTAGGGTAATTCTGCTCCAGTGACTGTTCCCCTTATTACAGAAGCACTTAGTCTCGGGTTTGGGTTCAAACTTGGGTTTCTTCACTAGAGCAGCAGCTGATTTGCTGTTTCATGAAGTATCCCTTCTTGCCCTTTCCCTTCTTGAAACTAGTGGTTTCACTAACCATCAACAATTGATGCTCCTTCTTGATTTCTACTTTCGCGGTGTCAAACATCACGAATATTTCAAGGATCATCATATCTATCCCTGATATGTTATAGCTCATCAAAGCTCTAGCAGCTTGGTGGCAATGACTTTGGAGAAACATCACTATCTCATCAGGAAGATCAACTTCCACTCGATTCAAGTGATTGTTGTACTCAGACAATCTGAGCACAAGCTCAATGATTGAGATTTTCTCCCTTAGTTTGCAGGCTAAGAAACTCGTCGGAGGTCTTATACCTCTTGACTTGGGCACGAGCCTGAAATCCCAATTTCAGCCCTCGAAACATCTCATATGTTTCGCGACGTTTCGAAATCGTCTTCGGTGCCTCAACTCTAAACCGTTTAACATTACTCAACTATCACGTAGTTATCAAAACGTGTATGTCAGATGTTCGCAACATCCACAGACGACGTTCGAGGTTCAGCAAACTGAGCGGTGCATTAAGGACATAAGTCTTCTACGAAGCAACGAGGACAATCCTTAGTTTACGGACCTAGTCCGCATAATCGCTACTATCAACTTTCAACTAAAAATTTTCTCTAGGAACATATCTAAACAGTAGAACTAAAGTGCGAGCTTACGACATAATTTGCAAAGCTCTTTTTACTATGTTCAGGATAATTAAGTTCATCTTATGAACTCCCACTCAGATAGACATCCCTCTAGTCATCTAAGTGATTACATGGTCCGAGTCAACTAGGCCGTGTCCGATCATCACGTGAGAGGGACTCTCTTTCGTCAGTCATTTTAGAATTCTTGCGATGGTTCGTTCAAGATTCTTTTTCCTTGATTATCATGTTAATCCATTCGTTCTTTCAATCCTACCGGTGATTCATGAAGACCTTCTCAAGTTTGCGATATGTCACTTCTCAATCCTTTTTTTTCTTCAAGAAGAATAAGTAGTATGCTAAATCCATTGCTTGTCATCAATTTAATTTGATGAAGGATAAGCATACAATAAATCTTATTCTTATTTCCTCCAAGTGATTAATCCCTTCCTTCGGAGTTTATTAATGATGAATAAATTCTAGTTCCAAGTGTTTTTCATCTTTTCTTTTCCGGAGTTCAAATTTCCTCGACCATCTCATCGGAACCTCCATCTAAATCATCGCAATGCTCATCTTATTCTTTCATCCTTCATTCTATCTCATCATCCTTTTCGTTACTGGAGTTCTTCATGGTGGTTCGTCATGATTTAATTCATTCTTCAAGAGTTCATCAAGATTCTTATCGAAGGAGCTCAAGTATCCTTCTTCTTGCATCTCGAAGTGCAATTAATTCTCTGCGTTCTTTTGAAGCGGAGTTTGCATTTCTTCGTTCCTCTCAGCTATTCAATCTTTTCCGCTTGTGGTCGGTTATCACCTCAGAATTTGGAGATGTTTTCCATAAGTCCATGACAAGCTTATTCTTTTCGTTGTTGAGTTTCTCAACAACTCCGCTCAATCCTTCCTTCTAAAGATGCTTTCAATTTCATGCGTGGCACAAGTTATCATTTTCTTCTCCGTTATTTTCATTCAAGTATTTCAATTCTTTTTGGAGGTTTTGTGTCATGTCTTCATCAAGTATCAGTACATCCTCTCTAGCTCGTGTTCTATTCCCCCATGTTTCAGCCGGAGTGCTGCCTAAATTATTTCATTCTTATTCCTTTTCTTTCTTGTTCTAACCGGAGTGGTTTCATAGTCTATCTGATTCCGTGAGCTTTCGATTCTCATCATTCTCGTCGTTCCTCTCTTCTTCTCGAGTGCTCTCGATTCTTTGCTTCTTCTCTTGAGTTCTTGTTTCACCTCATCCATTTTCCCTCCCGTCTCGGTCCTAAGATCTCGGGACGAGATCTCTTGTTAGTGGAGGAGTGTTGTAACGCCCCGGATTCGTTGCGCCAGGTGTCCGCCAGTTATTCGCCGTAGTTGCCTTGTCATTTGCTTGCGTGTTGCATTTTTCCATGTCATCATGTGCATCTCATTTTGCATATGTGTTCGTCTCATGCATCCGAGCATTTTCCCCGTTGTTCGTTTTGCAATCCGGCACTCCTATGTCCTTCGGCGTTCCCCTTTTGCCTCTTTTCGTGTGCGCGTGTTAAACTTTCTCGGAATGGACCGAGGCTTGCCAAGCAGCCTTGGTATAGCACCGGTAGACCGCCTGTCAAGTTTCGTGCCATTTGGAGTCCGTTTGATACTCCAACGGTTAACCGGGTAACCGTAAAACCCCCTTTTCTCTTGCAGCCCAGCAACCCTCCAAATCAGCCCAGTAACCCAGCAGACTCCCCTCCATGCTCTCAGTCATTCGATCACGATCGTGTGGGCGAAAATCGCACTCCATTTGGAGTCTCCTAGCTCCCTCTACCTATATAAATGTGCCCTTCCCCGAATTTTCGAATCATTTTCACCCCTAACCCTAGCCTTCTCCCTCCTCGCGCCACCAGACACATCTTCCCCCGCCGCTGGACATGTCCGCCCGTCGCCCCCGTCCAATCAGACGCCGCCACGTCGCCAACCCCGCCGCCGGTCAGCGCCTCCCACCACGCGGGCCCGCCAAGCCCAGATCCGGCCCGCGCCGGGCCAAGCCGGGCCCGACGTGCCCCGTGCCCCGCCGCCTCCCGGCTCCCTCCGCCGCTGCCGGAGTGCCTCGCCTCGCCG